>NC_072734.1:11203326-11482715 GCF_026930045.1 Uloborus diversus
GCTTGTAAGTTAATTATCGTCTTTAACTTTAACCGCCTCAAACTAAGGAAAAAAAAACAAACAAACAGAAGAGTATTTTGCAAACTGCCGTAAGCGTATAATGATTATTTAATTTGAAATCTTAATTATTCAGTATCAATACTATTTATTTTGGATTTTGATTCAGAATACATTAAAAAGAAAAACCTTCCTTAAAATACACGCAGGAAGAAAGAAAAATGAGCTCCTCGGTAGGTTTGACACTTTTTGGAATGATTGTTTTAGTTTGCTTAAAAAATCTAAAACTAAAGAAATGAAGTATTTTATAATGTTGTGATTGCAAGCAAAACTTTAGAGAACTACATCTTTTTGGACCATTAAAAGATGAAATGTGATTTAAAAAATCCTTTTTTTGATTGAAACTTTTCATCTAATGTCTAAACTTTGACAGTGTGAACAACTTCAAAGCTTTCTCTCTTTTTTAACAATCCGACTGAGTGACAAAGCCAGAAGAAGGCATGGTATCAGGATGCAGAAATTTAGGGGGTGCCAATAATCTAGCAAATGCTGCAATTTCATGTTGTTTTCATGAATTCACCTAGGGTGCCCTTAAATGGATGAGGGAGCAGGGGAACTATTCAATGATTCAGACTGCGCCATTAATTGGATCCTTGTTAGCCATTCTTAACTTGAGAGTTTTCATTTTTGTTTCCATAATTAGATTGTATTCAGCTGCAACAAGCAGTGAGAGGGGCTCTATGGATTTTGTTTCAGCGGGGGCCAAAAATTAGATCTAGGCCTGAGCACAAGGCCTTTTGCTTTCATTCATGTATCCATGAAAGCAAAAGGTGAACTTTTTTCATTAACTTATCACCAACAAAGTTGTTAAACTAGATTGTTTCAAAACTTTTGAAGGTGAATTCCTTATTCTTAATTTGCATATGTATACTTTTGTGTACATTTTTCACACATGTTCATTGTATTGTTATTATGCAAAGTGAGAAAGAAAATATTTGTCAAAACATTTTAACCTATCAGGATATTTTAGCTTTAAATTGTTAAATATTCATTCCATGAGTTCAACCTTGAGTTCAACCTTTGAGTTCAACCTTGATCATACCTAATTAAAATTTTCAGAGTGTTTCTAGGATTAAATTAAAGAAAGTGTGGGGTTATCTGCCATTGTTCTTGTGCGGGTAGGCACTTTTGCTAAAAGTCAAATTTTAAACTTTCGATTTCGGGAAAATTTCCGAAAGACGGAAACCCTCCTGGTAAAAGTAACTGAAGTTTAACAGCAGACAGCTTGAATAGCAAAGTAGCAATTAACAAAAATAAATAAGACAAAATGGAACCCCGACCCAAATTTATTGCATGATTCTCTTCAGAAAAAACCATTAAGCAATAAATTTCTCAAAAAAAATCCTGTAAAATACATTTTGCTCTGAAAATGAAACCACCAATTAATAAAATAGCAATGTTAAAAAATCTTTATAACTAATCAGTTGTCATATTTAGGAAATGAAGAATAAACGTAATGTAGAAAAATATGAAAATGTTTAAAAAACGACAAGTTTTTCTGAAAGGAATCATGCAAAAAATTTCGGCTCTGAGTTCTATTTTGTCTTGTTTGTTTTCGTTAGTTTGTTAGTTGACTTTAGCTGTCTGGCATTCATTTTCGTTGTTTTTAACCGATGTCTTTACATCCAAAAGCTCGCAACTTTGAATTGAGAAAAGGTTCCTGGAAACCCCAAAACACATGCATTCAGTAATCCAGTGGAGCAGCCAAGGGGGAGGGTTTTGGGGGTGAAAATACCTTCCAAAGCTGTTGGTTTTTACATGAATGCAAATTCTAATACAGTAGTTTATGCTTATGAAAGATCTGTTTTGATCAAAAAAATCCCTTCAAGAGGTATTTTTGATCAAAAAATACCTTCAAATTTTATACCAAAAAATGCCCTCAAGTATAGATTTTTGATTGAAAACCTCGCCTCCAGAAGGTATTTCTATCTGCGCTAGCGCAGTAATCTGTTTATTTGGGTTTAACAACATTGG
The DNA here is from genome assembly GCF_026930045.1 of Uloborus diversus. Lineage (NCBI taxonomy): Eukaryota > Metazoa > Arthropoda > Arachnida > Araneae > Uloboridae > Uloborus > Uloborus diversus. The sequence continues at coordinate 11,205,358 of NC_072734.1, forward strand.
ATAGTACCTGTTATTTCCCAGCTCAAAGGTATTTTATTTCTATGAATTTTTTTGGCTTTGAAAATCTTGTTCGTTCATGAGAAAGGATACAGAAATCTCATTCTACGGTCGGACTTCGAATCAACAAACCTCTATTTCACGAATTTTGCTATTTAGCAAATTCTTTTCTTTCCTATTAAAATAAGGCCAAAACCTCTATTTACCAAATATCAAACCCAAAATTAATGAATTATTTTATCAACCGATTTTTTTTCCTTAATTTGAGTTCGGAAATATTGGACTGTTTTCCAAGTGATATATGGATCTTGGATCTTGTCGGAAGCAGTAAAAGGCTTTTCTTGGAATCAGCGATTTTTGATGGGTGAAGGGAAACTAATGAATAGCAATTCCAATGCAGAATGCAGAAAGCAATAATTAAACTCCTAATAAAGGTTACCTTTTCTAATTCTTTACTTGACTCATGCAGCAGGCTGCAAATGATGCAGTATTTTCTTCTCTTCATCAAGTCGAAAGAGAACTATTTTGACTCAAGTGTCAAGGAAATTGTCAAACATGTATTCATGTATGACAATTTCCTTGTTTCACTCATGTAAACATGTATTGTCAAACATGTTTCCTGAAAAATTGTAAAAGTTTTGTGGCAAAATGACGCTAGCAATAAAAAATAAGGCAACCCCCCCCCCCCAAAAAAAAAAAAACTTTTGCGGACACCATTTTTGCCCCTTAAAAGTTCCCAAGAAAAAAATTCCTAGGGTAAACAGGAATTCTGCACAGACTCAAGTACTTTAAAATTTCAAATTAACTAGTGTGTAAAAAGTCGTGGAATGCTGAATAAAAAATGTGCATTTTCTATTTATGGATATATTTGTGCAATTGCTTATTAAGGCTTTCAGATAAGGTAAGGGCAATTTTTATTCATTTCTTTCGCACACCAACATTAGGAATAACCCTGATTTAGCGCATAAAAGTTGTAGTCCCAATGAATTCATTAAATCGGATCCGACAGTATTATTTTCATGATTTGGCAATGAGACTTCATAAACATACAGTAAAAGCCCAATGCGAAAAACTTCAAGCAACTATTCACCCTCTAATAAAGATTAAATTGCGTCTGAAAATTTATTCCTTTGAAATGAACATTCTGTTCTAATTGATCAGGGTTCCCAAATTTCCGAACAGTAAATACGGGACAGGATTTTAAGACTGAAAGGTGGGGGGGGGGAGGGGTATTTTTGTGGTTGAGGGCAATTACTGGTTACGGTGGGTGATAAACAATCATGTTTCAATAGCATAGGCAGGGCTGGATTTGGAAGTGTGGAGGCAACGAAGGAGTGGAGGCCCCTAATAAGGGTTTGAAAAGATCATCATGTTTTCGAAAATATCCGATGCTTTGATATATATCCGAATATTTTTATATCTATGTATATATCCGGTATTTTCGACCGGTGAAAGTTACGATATTTTGTAAAAAAAATTTGGTGGGGGCCCTTTATTTGTGGAGGCCCCAGGGCAGTAGCCCCGCCTGTCCTCCTCTAAATCTGGCCCTGAGTACAGGGTTTGTACTCTCTGGGAAAACCTGGAATTGTCAGGGAAAATGACAGTTAAAAATGTCAGGGAAAAATCGGGGAAATTTCCAATTTTGCCTCAAAAAGAATTTTGTCCAATTTCTTCCCAGGGAATTTTATACTCTCAGATCTAATCTTCGTTTTTATCAATGTTTCCTGAAAAATTGTAAAAGTTTTGTGGCAAAATGACGCAAGCAATAAAAAATAAGGCAACCCCCCCCCCCCCCAAAAAAAAACTTTCGCGGACACCATTTTTGCCCCTTAATAGTTCCCAAGAAAAAAATTCCTAGGGTAAACAGGAATTCTGCACAGACTCAACAGGGGAGAAGACAATTTACTGCTTCTGAAGCACAAGCCTGCGGATAGTAGGGTCGATCGGGAAAATTGTTTTTTTATCGAAAAATTTTTTCAGCTACGTGTGAAACGTAGTCGCCAGTTTTGATCATTCATAAGATGGAAGTAGGCAAGATGCTTAAATGCCTAAGTTTCCAAAAACAAAGCAGAATTAGGTGTTTTCTTTAACTGCAAACTAATGAAAATAACTCAAAATGTGCTGCAAATTGTTTTTTTTTTTTTAAATTTTATTTTAAATATGTAATTTTTTTTTTTTCCTGAGAAATAAAAAATTTTGTTCTTAAAACTTAATCTTATCCTCATTGCCATGGATGCAAATGTGCTAAAAACTTTTCAACTGAATTGTAATTTCATGAAGATTTATTATTTTAAAATTGTTTTCATGCTAGGAATTAAAATAATTATTTCTTAATTTTTGTCGTCGCTGCCATATTTGGTCATTCCCAAGATGGCAGTACACAACACTTTTTAAGTGCCTAAATTTCCAAAAATAGCATTCGATGTTTATTGCAATGCAAACTATTGATAACAACGATAAATGTGCCCCTTTTTTCCAGATAATTTGTAATTATTTTCTGGAAAAATGCGAAATTTTATCTCCAGAACATTTTTTTTATTCTGATTGATTTAGACGTTTATGCACTTAAAGCTGACTATTTTGTCTTAATTGTAGTTTTTTAAGGATAATTAATTATTTTTAACAACTTTTATGTTCCAAATTCAAAAATCTACTTATTATCTTACATTTTTTACTTACTCGCCATATTTGGTTGTTTGCGAGATGGAAGTAGACACAAATTTACGAAAACATAATTGGATGTTTGTCTCAATGTAAACTATTGAAAGTAAATGTGCAATTAATTCTGAATTTTCAAAAATTTATAATTTTCTAGAAAAGAAAATTTTTAATTTTAATGTAAGCATCCTTTATATGCAAAAGAAAATAACTGATGATTATTGGCATCGGCCTATGATCAACGGATGTTGATTTTTGTTATTATGCATTATATAGTATGTCCATCGATACAACAAGTTAATCATATTTATACTGAAAAAAAGCTTTGTACTTTGCTCAATATGTTGCAACCTCCACAGCCTTTTCCGAAAAAATCATATCATCTTATTTAATTATAAATAAAATCATATCAACAGGTAGTAAACAAATAAAAACAATTTTGAACAAAATGTTTTAAAAAAAAGAAAAAATCACTTAAACTGTGAGCGAAATTAAAAAAAAAAAAAACCAAAAAAAATTTTTTTTTTTCAATCTACAAGTGGAAAAGTTTCAGTTCTTACGCATTGTTACTTTAAACAATTTTGGTTATTTTGAAAATATTGTTACTTAAACTTATTTTGAATGAAGAAGTAACCTGGAATTTTCTAAAAAATAACCTAGAAAAGTCAGGGAATTTTTTTTCACCACAAGTGTATGAACCCTGATAGCATTAGAAAGATTCCTCTCAGCATGTTTATGGGTGAGTACATTTTTCAAGAAACTCTAGATCAAAGCATAAAGCAAGCTATAGAACGAAGTTCAGTATACAAATTGACGTTGATAGGAACAGCTGCTAATTAAAATTTAGTAAAATTTTCCTTTTTACTTAATTTTTTTACCTTAAAATACTGTCTCCTATTGTAAAGTATTGTTATTAGCTAGAATAGGGGACCTTAGCCTTCCCGTATGGAAGTACTCTGGGATGCGGGACAATTTTTCATACTAGGGGACTGTCCCTTGAAATCTGGGACATCTGGCATCCCTGGATCGGAATTTGTTTAACAGGATTTAACTGAATTGCTTGTGCAATGTTGTATCTTTAATGCTTCATATGTGCGTGGCTGCCATTGATTAATTACTTTTTCATTTTGATGTAGAGTGCTAGTACTCGACGATCAAGTATTGAAAGAAGTCACTATGGTCGAGCAATACGTAAAATAGAGCCGTACCAAGTGAGGCCTTGCAAAAGAAAACATCCAGAAAAGTTGGAAAGGAAAGATCTCAAAGTTGCCAAAGTGGAGAAGCAAAACAAAAAAACTGTATGTATTTGGTTTTCTTATTTGGTTATTGTTAGTTTGCCTTAAATTTGTACGTATGCAACCCTAATGTTGTTTCTTTAATGCTTCATACAGTGGCTCCCAAAAGTGTTCGTACACTTTGAAATTTTTTAGTAAAACCAAAATAACGTGAATTTGAATTTGAATATAAAGTCCAATATTTTTTCACATCATTCCTATGTTATTCTAAATACAACCCAGTAGTTTTTTCAAAATATTGACAGATCTTCTTTTTGAAATGGGTCAAAAAACGAAGAGACCGAGAAATAACACACCACAAAAGTCATCGTACACTCAAATATTTCCGAATAAATCCATGATTAAAATTATCATATGCTGTTTATTTAATATTTTTGCATTGTGTTGACCCTTAACAGTCATTTAGCTTTAATATTTTGTTTATTTATTCGTTAATATTTTGTGTATTTATTCCTTAATATTGTGCTTATTACTTTAAAATGGCTGGTATTCGTAAGAAACAACAAATACCATTCGAAATTTGATTTTTTTTCCTCACGGTAGCAGTACATTGGTTTAAAATGTCTTAAAAATAAATAATTTATACCATTCCATAGTGAAGTGCTAGATAAAATTCTTTAAAAAGAATCGGGCCTAAAACAAGGTAAGAAAAGGTCAACTGGCAAAGTTAACAAAGCGTGATTGGAGATTTAAAGTTAAAAAAATTATGAAAAATATGCATTTGAGTGCTGTAAATGTTTCTGCAGAGTTAAATGAAAAATGTTACATTTAACTTTCACCTAAAATTGTTCACCAAGTTCTCTGATTAGCTGGATTAAATAGGACCTCTTTCCGCAGAAATTTTCTTGGTCGTGCGAAAAACAGAAAGCTTACGCTTTTCGTCGCAAAATCAATAATAAATAAGCTTAAAACGTTTTACAATTATGTCTAACTTACAGATAAAAATGAATTCAACATTTTTGGTTAAATTGTTGCATAATTGTAAGTTGAAGAAAAAATTTGGAACTTAATCTTAAGAACTTAGTTGGATCAGTTAATCAGGACGGTCGAATGTGTTATAGTGTGAGGGTACATATCAGCATTAGGACTTGGTAGTTTGGAATTTTTTGATTAAATAATGAATCATGCCGTTCCTTTAAATATTTTAAAACCCAACTTTGAACTCTTAGCCAAAAATTTGGTTATTGGAAACAACTTTGTTTTTTATCAAGATAACCATAAGAAGCACACGGTTTTCAATGTTTGCGTCTAGTGCCTCGAAAATTGTCCTAAAGTTTAGAAAATACCCACTCAATCTCCAGATTTGAACTTAATGCAACATATTTAGAGATATCTGGTGGCTAGATTATGAAAATACGACTTTGAAATGAAAATAGAGTTAGAAACAGTAATAGACCGGGATCTGAAGGGGGTTGAGCATGCATGGAAAGGCTGACGCAATATTATTTCTGAGTATTGTTACAGGCACTATAGTGATTGTGAAACCACATGTCGTCGCCTTTCTGGGTGGTCGAAAACCCCGGGGGAGGGGGGGAAAGCAGTGGGGGAGCCGTTTACTAAAATGCTCATAACTTGCGAACTATTTGAGATAAAACACTGATAAAAGTGGCAATCGACGCAACAAAACAAGGGCTTCATAAAAGCTAAATATAATTATGGACCTATCTTTGTTGGTTTCCTGAGTAAAATTCCATTTTTTGCAAACAAGCAAAATGTTTGAATAAAATGCGCAAAACAAACTTTTTTTGACCAAAATAAATTTCAAATCAAAATTGTTTGATTTTTTTTTCAAATAAAGTCCTAAATATCATTATTCAGTTTGTTAAAACCATTTAAGTACTGTTAACTCGTTGAAAATAAAATGACAGTAGCAAGCTCGAACACGATTTACAGTATAGTTCCGTATCTGAAGGGGGGTTTTGAGTATGCATGGAGACCTGACGCAAAATCATTTCTGATTAATGTCACAGGCACTATAGTGATTGTGAAACCACATGTCGTCGCCCTCCTGAGTGGTCGACAGCCCCGAGGGAGGGGGGGAAAGCAGTGGGGGGAGCCGTTTGCTAAAACACTCATAACTCGCGAACTATTTGAAATAAAACACTGAAAATAGCGGTAATCAACGCAACAAAACAAGGGCTTCATAAAAGCTAAATATGACTATGTTCATATCTTTTTTAGTTTCTGAGTAAAATTCTATTTTTCACAAACAAACAAAAATTTGAAAAAAATACGCATTTTTTTCTTCAAATTATCGAAATTATTTAACTGTTTAGGGAACCAATAAAATCTGAAATATCATTATCCAGTTTGTTTAAAATTACTTAATTATTATCAAAGCGTTGAAAAGTGAAATAAAAGCAAGCTCAAAAAGCATTTGAAGTAATTCACAAAAAAATAGTTTGCGGAATGTACCTTGAAGACTCGACATAAACCAAAGAAAATTTTGTGGCTCTCCTGTTTTGGCGGTTTTATTTCGTAATATTATCAAAACAATGTCCCAGTTAAGTAATTACTTAATTATTTAACCTTTAACGCATTATAGCTGCTTAGTATGGGTCACAATGGCACTTTAAAAAAAATTAAAACATGCAAGTTTGCAAGTACGAAGTAATTACGGAAAGGATAAACTCTCAGGATAACCCTTTTTGCAGATTTTACACCTGAGTTATGAAACATAGTGAGCAAGGCTATTGCCACATAAGCAGCATCAAAATTTCAGTAGAACATTAAAGAAAATGTGAATAGTCTCTTATCCAGAGAAGTCCTGCAATGGCAATGTCTTCAATAGCGACAGCAAAACAGCAAAAGAAAACCAAAAAAAACTTTAACCTGGGAAATGTTAGCTAAAAAGTGCGATGTTAGTACATCTAAAAACCATTCCCATACAATAAACCCAATGCTAGGTTAGGTTCATCAGAATGGTTCACTGAAGCAAAGCGAGAGATCCGATTTCGTGAATGTAATTGAAAATGATACTTTTTGCAGCAAAACTCTAGAAAAAGCACCCTATTTTAAGAACAAAGTTCAAGTTATCGATGAAATGACTCTGGTCCATAATGTCCCAAACACTACTTTCAAATGCAGCAAAGATTTTGCAGGTCTCCAAATAAAAAATAATAAAATTTTCTCTTAGTCAAACTACACGAGTGGACCTTAAACACGATCGGTACATCTCACTGTCGTTTTTATAACTTGAAAACCAGAAGTTCAGGAAAGTCTCCTTCGCTTATAAAAAAAACATCACTACATACCAAACGAGTGGTTTCGTGTCATAGCCATTCCTGAAAATAAAAAGAAACCTTTAAAAGTTCATTTCAGAGTATGTAATATGTAACATATCCGTTCCTGCATCCAATCAGCTTTTGGTGTCTGGTAACTCTGAAAACGAAAATGAATATTATTTAAAATCTGAGAACCAAGTAATAAATTTCTCTGAAATGCCCGAGTCCAACTAGGACGAAGCACGCAACAGACTCTATCTTCCTGCATATGATTCAGTGCAGAATAGGGAAAAAAGTAACTAATAGTTTATAGATCAAAAACTAATGAATTCTTATTGGCAATCTTTGTTAAAAGATAGAGGTTGCCCTTTCATGCGCTGGTGTTGTGGAAAGGAAAAGAGCTTTAGGATGGCATGTATCTTCAGGAGCACTTACGGGGGGAAAAAAAAACATCTAAAATTTTTACAAGCTTTTCATACATTTTCTGACTGCGATTCAACAAGTAAAATAGGAACAAAAAAGTATGCTTTCTCTTTACCAAAAAAGTCGGAAACTTTTTTGTACACTAGAGTTATCATTAAAACAACATCTGAGTAATTCAGAATTTCAACTGTTAGAAGTTGTATTATAAAAAAATTGTCAAGAAAATAGGTATTTCTTGCGAATGCAACCATTACACACAATAATTTCTTGTCATTTCCATCAGAAATAAATATAATATCAGCTCTCTACCATGCTCCTGCAGTTTTTCCAACATGTGCTAAGAAGTATTGCTCAACTGTGCTATTGAAACAATTCCCCTGTACCTTAGCAGTGTCTTTAGATGTAACCAAGTTTGGGTTTCACTTGAATGAAAATAAAACAATAAAGCCCCACACCTTATGATACAGTCAGTGTTACCAGAGAGTTTAATTCCACCCTGCGCAGGCAAGAACTGTAAATAATCTTGTGAATGTTTTCTTAATAATTCATCTTGCTGTAAATACTGTGCTATTAAGGCTAAAGCAAAAACCCATAAACTACAAAATACTCGGAAGAGAACGATTCAACAGAACAATTACAAGTCAACAAAAAAGAGTATGATCCAGCTTTCAGAATTTCTGATGTATTAATGCTTTATGTATGCATATTGATATTCTGCAATTATTTTTTAATACCCATTATTTTACTAATTTTATTTAAATAGTTTTTTTAGAACTCTAGTGTATAATTTTATATTTATATTCGTTTTCATAAAAGCTCAAAGATGCTTCTCATTTTTTTATATTTATTTAGAACATATTATTTCTTGTATCATTGTTCTTTGTTGTGTAAATTATAAAACTGGATAATGATATTTCAGATTTTATTGGTTCCCTAATCAGTTAAATAATTTCGATAATTTGAAGAAAAAGAAATGTGTATTTTATTCAAAATTTTGCTTGTTTGTGAAAAATAGAATTTTACTCAGAAACTAACAAAAATATGATCATAGTCATATTTAGCTTTTATGAAGCCCTTGTTTTGTTGCGTCGATTGCCACTATTTTCAGTGTTTTATTTAAAATAGTTCGCGAGTTATGAGTGTTTTAGCAAACGGCTCCCCCCCACTGCTTTCCCCCCACCCCCGGGGTTGTCGACCACCCAGGAGGAGGACGACATGTGGTTTTATAATCACTATAGTGCCTGTGATATTAATCAGAAATAATTTTGCGTCAGGTCTCCATGCATGCTCAAAACCCCCCTTCAGATCCGGAACTATACTGCAAATCGTGTTCGAGCTTGCTACTGTCATTTTGTTTTTCAACGTGTTAACAGTACTTAAATAGTTTTAACAAACTGAATAATGATATTTAGGAGTTTATTTGAAGAAAAAAAATCAAACAATTTTGATTTGGAATTTATTTTGGTCAAAAAATTTTTTTTTGCGCATTTTATTCAAAAATTTTGCTTGTTTGCAGAAAATGGAATTTTACTCAGAAACCAACAAAGATAGGTCCATAATTATATTTAGCTTTTATGAAGCCCTTGTTTTGTTGCGTCGAATACCACTTTTTTCATTGTTTTATCTCAAATAGTTTGCGAGTTATGAGTATTTTAGTAAACGGCTCCCCCCACTGCTTTCCCCCCCCCCCGGGGTTGTCGACCACCCAGGGGGGCGACGACATGTGGTTTCATAATCACCATCGTGCCTGTAACAATAATCAGAAATAATATTGCGTCAGCCTTTCTATGTATGCTCAACCCCCTTCAGATCCTGGACTATAAGACTCAAAGTGTAGTTGAACACTTACTCAGAAATTACGCAAAGAAAAAGAAAGAAAAAAGAATGAAATTTCTTTCCACGCGTTTAAAAGTGTTGTTGATACTGCATGATATTCTAATAAATAATAACTTAATAAAAAGTTTGATTATTCAATAATATATAGACATTTTTTAAAGTGTACGAAGACTTTTGCGAGAAAATTTCCGGCAGTTTTTGGTTTTTTACTTTTAAAAAGATTAGTTTTAATATTTGTTAATAAATTTTCATGTAGTTTTGTTAAAAATTGATTACAGATTATATAATTAAATATCTATTCCGAAATATTAATTCTAACCAATGGATAGGGGAAAATTTCGGTGAAAGTCGTAGGTGTACGAACACTTTTGGGAGCCACTGTATGTGTGTGGCTGTTGTTGATTAGTTGCATTTTCATTTTGATTTAGATTGCAAGTACTCGACGAACAAGAGCAAGTAGTAAAAGAAGTCATTATGGTCGAGCAATACGTAAAATAGAGCCCTACCAAGTGATGCCTTGTAAAAGGAAACATCTCAAAATTGCAAAAGTGGAGAAGCAAAGCAGGTGAGAATTCCCAAAAACCACACTTGCTTTTTAAAATAAAATCTATCTTGTTTTTCAACTAAAATCTAACAACTTCTTTATAGCTGAAAATAAACAAGGGGGCTTGTATCATGGGAAATAAATGGGATTTTGTGTTTAGGTAATGGAGGTGAGAATTTATTGTGGGACGTATTTCCGTATCCTACCAAAACGAAATAAAACACAATGTATTAAAAAATTAAATACACTTAAACAATTAGTATTTAGGACACTAGTGAAAGAAATAGCAAATAAATAAGTATATACTTTTAATTAAACAAGTTACTAAGCAACATAAAACAGTCCAGTTTTCAACAGTTTCACAGCTATTATTTTTATTAGGAGGGAAAGGAAGCATTATATTAGCCATCAACACACTTCTGAGGGACTAGAGAGTTGCAATGCTCAAATTATGAATATTTGGAGCAAGTTAAGAGAGAGACTCATGAGTGTATCCCCCCAAAAATATTTTTAAAATAATTTTAAAACCAACCTTTTTTTTTATAGGGGTTTGACAATTTTTTCACTTGTTTTTCGGAATAAAATCAGAGTAGGGTAGACCGATCAGTGAATGAACAGTAAGCACAATATCATTTTTAAAAATCCAAGTAATTTTAATTTCTATACTATACAGATCGTGATAGTTAAAACATTTTAATCAATCTATGTAAATATCTCAAAAAAATCCCGGGAACCTAAATGGTACCGCTTCCGACTTTTTTAGGTGTTTAAAGAAAAAATTGCACAATGACCCAGTGAATGAACATGATAAATTTTGATTCAAAAAGAAACTAAGTTTCTTTGAGATCTATCTATCTATTTATATAACTATTTATATCTATCTATCTATCTATATCTATCTTTTTATATCTCTATCCATCTATCTATATATCTTTCTATTTTTCTATCTACTAATCTATTTACCTATTTTTGGATATATCTATGTCTCCATCTGTCTATCTACATATCTATCGGTTAATCTAAAAACATATTTTTCTACCGAAACATCTATCGGTCTATCTCTTTGTCTATTTACCTATTTATCTATGCACTTATCTATTTTTCTATCTATCTATCTCACTACTTATTTATATCTAGCTATCTATCTATTTATCTATCCATCTATTTATTTATATATTCATCTATCTATCTACTTATCTATCTATCTATATCTACTTATCTGTATCTAGCCACTATATATTTATCTATCTATCTATCTCACTACTTATTTATATCTATCTATTTATTTATCCATCTATTTATTTATATATTCATCTATCTATCTACTTACCTATCTATCTGTCTACTTCTCTATCTATCTATATATCTACTTATCTATCTACTTAACTCTCCACTTATCTACTTATCTATCCATCTATCTGTCTATCTACCTAACTATCTAACTATTTATCTGTCTGTGCATCTAAATATCTACCAATCTATTGTCCTAATCTATCTATCTATCTCTCTATCTACCTGCTTATCTAACTGTCAATCTATCTACCTTTCTATCTATATCTATCAATCTCTTTATCAGTCTATCTATATCTATCAATATTTTTATCAATCTATCTACCTATCTATCTATCTCTTTATCAGTCTACCTATCTATATCGATCTATCCACCTATCTATATCTATCGGTCTATCTACTTGTCAATATATCTACCTATCTATCTATTAACCACTACCTATCTATTTATCTATCAATAAATCTATCGATCTATCTATCTACCTACCTATTCTATCTCTATATTTATCTACATATATATATATTTACCTCTTACTTTTAATATATCTATCTCTATATCTTCCTCTATCTATCTATCTATCTCTATATCTTTCTCTATCTATCTATATACAAGCATGCATACATATCTACCTATCTATTCTTTCTCTTTGTATATATATTTCTATTTCTCTATCTCTCTATCTACCTGCCTATCTATCAAGGGAGATATAGATAGATAGATGTAGATAGGTAGATATATAGTTAGATAGATATGTAGGTAGGTAGGGTAATGTACAGATTGAGATATAGATAGATAAAAGATAAAATTCAGTAAAAAGTGCATTGTTTGCGAAAACAAAAATAAAGAAATGATAAAATATATAATGAAATACATAAATAAATAAGCATATAAAATTATCTGCATTATAAAAAAGTACGAAAATGAAAAATGTCTCAAAGAAACTTTAAATTTATATTAAATCAAAAGAAATTTTGCCAGTGTTCATCCACTGGGTTTTCGCAATTTTTCGTACCCAGTGACTGAACACTTTTCTACATAAAAATTTACGCATTCTGCATATACTGAAACAATTTAAATCCATAGCCTAAACATGTGTACTTAATTTTTCTTTCGTAGAGTTGAAAAATAAAATTAATAAAAATATTATTTTTGAAAATAATTGATAGCACGAAACCAGCCTTATTATTTTTCAAAAGAAAAAAAAAACCATTCATGGCAGTAAAAATTTCAAATTTTTTTCAGGAAAAAAATGCGTATCCAAATCAACCAATCAGGTGTCAGATAGCTTGGAATATCAATAAAGAATGCTTTTTTAGTGAATTTATTTAGAAAAAAAATTGGAAGCTTATTTTTTTTACAAAAAATTACGCGCTGTTCATTCAATGGGTGGTGTTCACTCACTGGTTGGTCTACCCTATAGAATTCACTTCTTTGAGTCTCATGTCTGAAAAAAATTTCAAATTGTAAAGAGAAAAAAAATATTAGAAGTATCAATATCGCATTTTGAATAGCCAGAGTCGCATTGCAAATCTTTAGTGAAAAACCTTCCCGTATTCTATTTACATTGCCAGATGTAATTATAATTAAAAATGAATTTAGGTATGCTTGTAAAGTAGCATTAAATGTATTTTTTATATTTCTGGGAAAAACGTTTACTTTTCAAAGATATCCATCAAACACAGCAACAGTAAAAATTCAATTACACCATGGCCCCACTAGATGGAGCTGACGCTTAACGGGCCTTGACAGGTTATGACTTTTGTGTTAAACCAATGCAACTATGATTCGCTCATGCATACAGCAACTAATGTCATTGTTTCAAAGTTTGTTTATTTTTGATTGGACGTCACCCATTTTGACCGCAACAGGCACTGAACGGAACACCTGTATCCACCAATCAATGGCAACGTAACGGAAACAGAGGTTCCCTGTAGCGCTCTCTTTGTTGCCATGAGTTTCAGCAATTGTCAAAGCCTATAAGAAATTAGTGGGGTCATGGTTGGACCATAGACTAATAATAAGAGTAGACCGAGCTTTCCCAGACTTGCTGATGAAAAGATTGGTTCATGGATACATTATGTGACTGGTGGGAGGCTTGGCGAAAACTTTGGCAGCATGGTTGCTAGATGGCAACATTATCTATAGTTTGGCACTCGACATGTATTTTAAGACTTAATGTGTTTTCATTATAATTTTTTTCCAGTTGCAGAGATTGAACTGTTTTTCTTTTAGTTATGCATTATTTTGACATTAGTAATTAGTTTTTGATCACAGTTTTCAGTAACTTTTATTTCATTTGGAACTGCTACGTCAGCGTTGGCGTGAACGTAATGGCGTAAACATTTTGCGTTAACGCAAAAATGTACTAATCGGTATCTTAAATTGAAATTGTATGTAAAAATCTTACCGTTTGCCGATTCTTTTTGGGCGCTTGCATCTTTAATTGCTTAGAGAGTTACTGAAATTGACTAAAGAAAATGCACAGTACTATCTAAACGAAAAGCTCACTATATTAACAAAATCTTTACAACTTAGAATAACAAATTTACAAATCGGACTCTATAAAAGATCATTCTTCCGTGTTCCATCAATTCTATTTATTTTTTTTCTCGCGGGCGTTGATCGTCTGCTACGATCAACGCCAGCTATTGATAGGATATCCACCAGTCACATGGTTTGGTTTATGAGCAGCAAAAGGGTTGCCATAGCTCGATCTATTCTTATTATTAGTCTATGGGTTGGACGTAAATACGGTGGCAGCATTTTGCACTTTGTGTAACCTTTTTCCGGTGGTTAGCTTCCTCCATATAGCAATGGAGTATCTTAACTGATAAAACTGGTGTAAGGTTTTGAGCCTACTCCAGTTTTATCAGTTAAGTTACTCCATTGCTATGGAGGCAGCTAAGCTTCCACCACTTTTACGTAGTAAGGTTACACGTTTTTTTACAGTGAGGTTACACATTAGCAAAAATTAAGCTTTCATCTGATTTTCTTGAACGGGCACTCATTTTTAATTGTAAGTGAACTTATATTTCAAGTTAACTATTTAAATTATCCAGATACATATATATTAAATGATCAAGTAATAATTTTTTTTCTGTACGTTTTAAATTGAAAGTACAAAAATATATTAGTAGATAAAAATACTTGAAATTTCGTTAGGACAGTATTAAAAAGAAAATCATCCTGGAACAACCTCTTTACTGCCCTTGCTTTTTATTATTCACTAGCTGCGTTGCCTGGCTTTGTTCGGTCTACCTTGAAAAAAAAAAAACCATTGCGTCAAGTGAAGTATCTTCAATAACCAGGATTAAATGAAAGAGAAAAAAAAACATCATGCAAAATTTTCTCGCTAAACACTGACGACTGCTACTAAAATACTCTTAAGAAATTAAAATAAAATGAGAAAGATGGATTTAAAAGGCGCAACCGTGGAAACACAAAATAAAATAAGTTTAATAATTGAAAATGAGAAAGATGGGAATAAACAATGGATTCAAAAAGCGTTACCGTGGAAACGCAAAATAAAATGGTTAAAAACTTGAATAGAGAACAGATTTTTGAACTTCATTTAATTCGCTTGTAACTTTTTTTCTAATGGAGATAGAGGGTTAAACTTTCGAACTTAGGTCGAGTTAGATCTGGAGTAAAAAAAGCAGCTCCTTCCAATGCTGTCAAAAGGAAAACGGTGGGACAATTCTTTCACTTTTAATGAAGAAAGTAGTGCCTAAATTTCAGCTAAGCCTAAAAAAATTCGAGCTAAAAACGTAAAAATCTTCCGCCGCAATAAAGTTAGGAACAAATTGCGTAGAATGCGGAAAACTTTTCCCTTTCCAACGATATATAATATTACTATTTGCAAGTAATTTTTCACCCCCATACTCGGGAATTTATGTGAAAATTGGAATAAAAAAAGAACTATTCATCGAATTGTTTTCGAACTGGTCTGCAAACCTTCTCAGGACTTAAAGGAACAAACTGAAAATTTCAGCGCGATCGGCCGGGTAGTTCTCGAGTTTTGCGAGTTCAAACACACAGACGCTTTTTGGAGACTTCATTTTATACTATGTAGAGATTTATCCAATATTTATCAAGTTCATGCTTTTTTCAGGGGTCTGTCCAGGAATTTTCACAGGGTCCGTTTTTTGTGAAAAACTAAATAATTTTGTGAAAAAATGAATAAATTTTGTGAAAAATCAAATAATTTCGCAAAAAAAAAAAAAAAAAAAATTGTTAAAACGAAATTTTATAATTTAGAGGCGGCACAAACTGCATCAATTAAACTTAAAGTTGAGTGTTTTCCTCTTCTACGTCGAGAAGATCATTCTGGAGTGTTTTTCTGATATTTGGCGAGGGGGGGGGGGGAGCATCGCTCTCTCAAGTATCAATATTTATCTACCATTCTACATTTTGTTAAATTATACTACAAATATTTCTCTCCAGTATTTAAAATAATTGTAATAAAAAAAATAAATAAATAAAATTCAGAATAGGGTTCAGCATTTAACTTTGTGACCCAAGACACTCTTAAAAAGCACAGAATTTCGTTTTAAACTTATAAATTCCGTGATTTTAACAAAAATAAAAAGTTATTTTAATTGTTCACCTCTTAACAAAGCGTAATAAACATCAAAAATTCGAAAAATCGGACTCCGATAGCGTTTGCAAAGAGATCGCAATTCTCAAAGTGAAGGCATCAAAAGTATAAAAACGACTTGTAAAAGAAATATTTTTGATAAAATTATTTTAAAATTGCATTTTAGGGTCCTATGATAAACATTTCATTAACATCTGTGGACACAGTTGAAGCAAAAGAAAAAAAATAAAAATAAATAAATAAAAATAATAGAATAAACCATCTATTCAGCATTTTAATTTTTGACTCATAACAGAAAATAGAATTTTGCTTTAAAAACTTGAAATGAGAGTTCTAACAGAAATAAAAAGACTTTTCATTTGTTCGCATCCTAATAAAGCGAAGTTAGCTCGAAAAAAGAACAAAATATGACTCTCATATCGGATGTTAAAAGATAGCATTTTTTAAAATGTAGACATCTAAAGAAAAAAAAAACGGTAATTAAAAGAGTTTATTTAAAGTTAATCATCCTTGTTAGCATCGAAAAATCAAAACCCATATAATTTTCTCCCAAAATAACAATTAAACATCGCACCGCACCATAAAAACGCAAATATTGACAAGCTAGTAAAATGATGAGAATATTTTCTAATCAAGTCATTATAAAGGTTCAACGCCAGACGCTAAGTGGTGATAATTTTAAAGTTGGTAACCCTATCAGAAGCGATCATATTTTTCCCCCACCCTTACTATCCTTTTGCAGTTCCAAGTTCATTTTGCAGATATATATTATTATTGTTTATTAAATCATGAGCGGGGAGAAAAAGTGCCTTTTCAGAAAAGTTTACAACAACACCGCTGCTAATTAGCTGTGATAAAACAAACAAACAACCATTATATTTATTTGGCAGTAGCAATTATTTATCGCTTGCAGGAGCATCGCAAGAGTGCCGATTTTTTTCTTTCAAAATTAGCCGATTTTGTATAAGCTGATCCCTCTAATTTGACTTCAAAAAAGGTTCCAAAAATTATTCGGTTTATACACAGAAATATGCGTTATTTTGCTTTCAGATTTGCTCTTTCAATAAACAATTTGTGACAGATCCGATCTTGTTTATCAGAATTTTGTGAAGGGTCTGTTTTGTTTGATCGGGATTTTGTGAAAGGTCCGTTTTGTTTGATCGGGATTTTGTGAAAGGTCCGTTTTGGTGGATCGGATTTTAGTGAAGGGTCCGTTAACGGACCCAAATATCCTCTGGCCAGACCCCTGTTTTTACAACCAATGTGCAGTCAACCCTCAATAACTCAAGTCTTATAACTCGAATATACCTTTATCTCGAAGTTTTTATTGGGTCCCAAAATTATCAGTGTTTTTCAATGCTAAGTTGTCTTTATATCTCGAAGGTAACAACTTTTGAGTCAAAGCTCTCATGAAAGTTTCGTTTTCATTTCATGCACAAAAATCCAGTAAATAGTATATGAAAAAATTTTTCTTACTTCTTTTAAACAGTGCTTTGGTTGGGTGAGAGAGGAATTCATTCACACAATAACATTGTGCAATGTAACGTTATTTCTCCACCCTTCCCAGATTGATGAAAAGTAGCCCATTGGGCTACACTTTCCTACACTTGGTTTAAAACTTGATTGAGTGGAGTAGCAGCTGATTATTTTTGGTCAACTTTTAAATTTTATCAAAAATTGAAAAAGAAGCCGCTTTGTTCCCGGACGACACAAATAATTGTGCTTTTGTGTGTAAGCACGGCCAACTCTCGTTAACTTGGAGCCACAATCGAGTAAATCGAATTTTCCGATTATCGTTTTTTGGTTTAAATAAAAGCCAATTAAATTTACTGTAACTGCATATCCAGTTTTTTTTCCTTGTAGAGTAGGAATTTGTCGATGTTTGGCGTGAAATGGGATCGAAGCATAATTTTTTTCATTTTTTACCGAAAATGGCCAATTTTTAAAGAACAATATGTTCTAAACCAGTGTTTATTACTATGTTCCGCGGAACCCCAGGGTTCCACAACGAACACTCTAGGGTTCCGCGCAGAGGCGTAACTTGGCCACATGAAGTAAAGGGGGGGGGGGGGGGGGGCAAACTTTTTTTTCAAGGGATATTGATACATATTCTGCCATTTAACTAAAATAATGCAAAACAGTTGTGCTTATGTTTTGTAGTCCATAAGAGCTCAGATTTCTTTTTCCAAGTTGCGTCGGTTTTTATTCGCGAATAACTTCATGGACTAATTAGAAAGTTCAGAAAGTTCTAAGTACTTTGGAAATGAAGTTTTTTTTTCTTCCGAAGTTGTTTTCAAGGTTCCCAGGAATGAGAAATCTGAACAATATACATGCCCTGTTATTTGCGACCTATGCCCTGAACCAAAGTGATGTTCTTTTTCAGTGGCACAAAGTTTTTAGGGAAGGGGGAGGGGAGTACATCGAAAACGAGAAGGAAAATGTAAATCTAATTGGAAAGGAGAGTCCGGGGGTTCCCCCCCGGGAAAAATTTAGAAATTTGAGCTCTAAAAACGCAATTTTAGACTTCTTTTCCAGAGGCTAGTGGGACAGAAGGTACAGATTTCTCAACGGAATTCCTAGAAATTGAAGCTTTAAAAACGCGATTATAGGACCATATTTATCGACGTTAGGGTAACGGATGGAGCTCAAGGACTGTCCCCGATCGAATTTTTTTTTAATAGGTCGAAATCGATTCCTCCTCCCCCCCTGCGTTCGACATTTAAAAAACGCAATTTTAGACAAACGTTGAAGATCTTACTGGAAGGATGTTCTAAAGCTCTTACCTGATAAAATTTTCAAAATGATGGTGCTAAAAGCTAACGCAATTGTAAGGCCCTATTTTGTAATATTACGGCCAGGAAATTTTCGAAATTAAAGCTCTAAAACGCAATTTTGAGCGATTTTCGATGTTGATCGGTAATTTTGGGCTTTCCCCTGGAAAATTCTCCAAATTGAAGACCTGAAAATGAAATTTCAGATGCTCCATAATGCTTCTGGTGTGCGCACGTGTGTGGGTGGGCGTGGCGGGGGCTTCGGAGAAGCAGCATTTTGAGCACGTTCTTATTTTTAGATGAGCTAGGGAAAAAAAAGAAGAAATGCTGTGGTACAGTTTAAAAACAGATAAACTGTAGGTTGAAATTACTGATTGGTGGTGGTTGAAGACAAGGATACAACTTATGCATATAATTTATAACAATTGCATTGGTAATATACGAATTACATTTTGTTATCGTTTGAAAATAAGGTCAATTTGACAAGCAAATGAAAAACAAACCTTTGCTTAAAAACTAGGGGTCAAAACAATAACTCTGCCCATGGCTCAAAAAAGTAGGGGGGCAATTTCCCCCCTATGCCCCCCCCCTAGTTTACGCCAATGAGTTCCGCATTCTTTTTTTTTTTTTTTTTTTCAAAAAAAAAAAAAATGCTCACTTAGAAATTTGATTGAAATCAGCTTTGAGTGAAGTATCAAATCTTTTACTGGATGTCTTTACATCTAGAAGCTCACACCTTTGAATTGAAAAAGGGGTTCCTTGAAACCTCGAAACACGTGTATTCTGAAATCTGTTTATTTGTGCTAAACAACGTTGGATATTTCCTGTTATCAAATCGGTATTTTCCGTATAAGCAGCAAAGAGAACATTAAAATGAATTTTACATTGCCAACTTATTTGCATTGTCGATGTGACTGTCGTGTCCATAGACTATGTTAGTATAAGTGCAAGAATGCGATATTTTTATCAGAATGACATTTAATTTAAAAAAATTAAAAAATGTGTAGTTAAAATGTTTCAATAAGCATTATTTGGAATATTTTTTGTTCTTATTGCAAGTAAGCTATTTTTTAATGCTGCATTCAAACTATTGTGCTACTGAAGATAAACTAGGGGTTCCGCGTAAAAAATATATTTAAAAAGGGTTCCACAGATCAAAGAAATTAAGAAACGCTGTTCTAAACTATTGGTCGTTCAGACCGCCACTTGAGCTTAAATTGTTCAAAATTTAATATGCTTTAAAACAGGTATTTATGTTTTGTATCAAAAGTTGTATAATTTAGGAGTTAGACACTAAAAAGAGTCCGAAAATTTCAGTTTTTAACATATTAAGCAGCGAGCACAGGTTTTTGAAAACTGCAAACTTAGGTTTCCACTAGCCTAACTGACACAAACAACATACTAAAAAATCAGAAGTACATTGCACTTTGCGGTTTTAATGTCTATTATGACTGGACTAATAGTGTAACGTTCCTCCAACAATTTGAGTTTTTCAAACAATAATACTAGAATTCGTGTAACGTTACACCCATTAATACTGGTAACCTTACACATTTCTATTTACAGTGCAGTTTATTAGTCCCCAATGAAGATCAATGACCCTCTTAAAGCTATCTACCCCCTTGCTCATTGCATCCTGTTCCGGGAAGCTATTCCAAGAGCCCAAGCCCTACTAAAGTAGATATTTTTCCCTAATTCCCAGGTTAGCCTGATATTTGAATAGCTTAAAACGATGACCCCTTGTCCTGCTTTCCGTGCAAAAATTTAACCCATTAACATCGATTATTTTGATAGATCTAAACAACTGTCATGTCCCTTCTGACTCCCCTTTGCTCCAGGCTATACATATTAAGCCTTTTAAGTCTGGTATCATAATCCGAATCTGAAAGTCGCCTTAATAGTTTAGTAGCCCTTCTTTCAATCCTTTCCAAGAAAGAAATATCTTTCCCGAGGTAAGGAAGCCAAAATTGAACAACATACTTCAATGACGTCGAACTAAACTTTTATGTGAAAGCTGAAGAACCTTCTTAGATTTATTTGAAAGAGATCTATTGATAAACCCAGACATTCTGTCGGCTTTATTATTTGGAATGCTGTACTGTTGACTAAACCTGAAATCCTGATTTATTAAGACACCCGGATCAGGAACATTTTCTTACTGACTGATGACCAAACGCTAAATTAATGACTAGTACGCTTATTTCCATGAACTAAGTGTAGCAGTTGACTTTTCCCAACACTAACTGCCATACCCCTCTTATCTACCCACTTAGTAATATGATCTAAATCCTGTTGAAGCTGTTTTACTTGTTCTTCATTTTTCTCAATCTCTTTAACATCATAACTTTAACATCATCAGCAAAATAATTCATGTTTGCTGAAATATTTTCATCAATTCCAATAACAATAACGAAATTCAATTCTGTGTATTAACCTAGAAATCCTTTCTCCTCCAGGAAAGTGCTCAGAGCCTCTTCAAAGACGGATTCCTTTGGGCAGAGTGAGTTGCACAGAGCAGCGTTTGTAGGAGACACAGAAAGTGTGAAGAAGCTGCTGGCAAGAGGATTCAACTACTATCTACGAGATAAAGAGGGTAAGACGCCCCTACACATTGCTCTGCTTGGCAGCAAAAAGGCAGTAGCTGAGCTCCTGGTAGATGGTGGCTGCACAAGGAATGTCCTAGATAGAAATGGCAGCACTCCTTTGCATCTAGCTGCATATAATGGATATGATGGAATAGTGAAAAAGCTGTTAGAAGCCGGTGGAGACACGCGTATGCCAGATAAGTGGGGAAATACGCCTGTGCTCTGCGCTCTAAATTCTAGGGAGGAGGCTTCTGCAGAGCTTCTTGTGGACATGGACGTCACTAATAATATCCCAGGTATTGATGGCTGCACTCCTCTGCATCGCGCTGCATATCTGGGGTACGAGGGAGTAGTCTGGAAGCTGCTGACTGCAGGAGCAGACACTCGTGTGCACGACAGAAGGGGACACACGCCCCTGCACCGCGCTCTGTTGCGCAGGATGGGTCAGGTACATAGGAATGAGGCTGTAGCAGAGCTCCTGGTGGACGTGGACTGCACAAATGACATTCCAGATTTTCACTTTGGCAAAACTCCTCTGCATCTCGCAGCAGGGAGAGGATTTATTGGAACAGTGAGGAAATTACTTTTTGGTCATGTGCATCCCCATATGAAAGATTCTATGGGAGGCTATCCCCTTTGCGCTGCTTTTTATGGAGGACACCACGATGTCGTGAAAGTGATCCTGGAGGCATGTGCGTTGAGAGACATCGAGATCGACTGGAAGCAGGTTTCGCTCCCGAAGGATCATATTCGGCACTACATCACTCTGCTTTCTGAGTGCGAAGCCGAGATGCAGAGGATGAGAGTTACCCGGGTTCACGAGTCAAGGCTGTCCTTCTACGACGTCGTCAAGCGACATGTGTGCCGTGTCACCCCGTATCTTCGTATCGACAGCATCGTCCATGTCTTTGCCAGCAGTTTTCAACTGATGCTGGACTTTCCCCACTATGCCGACTTCATTGCACACAAACTGGGGTGTGCCAAGAAGAGGAGGGCCCTCGCCAACAGGTGTGTGGCATGCTTCTCCCTCCCGGCCTGGAAGTTGCCTCCCCTGCCACCGACGGTCACAGACATCCTGTTTCTCTGTCTCAGTGACAGCGACATGCGAAACTTCATTTGTGCTGTTGATGGCAAGTCTTGAAAAATCCCTTATTGCTACTCCCAGAACGTATTATCGCTAAATAACTTTTCTATTTAACCTACAAACTATTTGCGGGATTGCAACCACTGATTCCTCCTATTATTGCAACTTTCACCGGTAAAGGTGAACTTTTGCTGCATATGTGCTTCAGACTCTCTGCCGATATCCTCATATGCTGAGTTTGTGTTCAGAGTTTTCAAGTGCTACAGAGATGAGTCTCATAAGTTCGTGTCACATGTGTGAATGTTTTTCTATTTGCTGTGTTTCTGCTGCTTTGAAGTCCATCTGCCCCAACGGAACTGATGCGCTCCTTCGGCATTCTGTATTTCCCTCGGCACCTATCCAGAAACAGTTGTTGAAATTCAACGGCTTTCCTCACTGGAAGATGTGAACATTTTCCGTTGGAAATTGCAATTGACTTTGAAAAGTACAAAACTTTTCTTTTTGTGCGTGTGAAATGGACAGACTACCACATCATGTGTGATTTCTTCTGCCAGATTGATTTGTTTAAAAAGTTCCATTGGTATTATTTAACGAATGTATTATGAAAAATCTTGCATGCTCTTCATTAATAATTCTTATTGAAGCATATTTAACATATATACTTTTGTGCAATGTATGATATTTTGTCATATTGCATGTATCGATTTTAATAATAACGTTTCATGGTAAAATATGCTGATGTAAACATTCAAACATTGCTTTTTAATTATGATACTGCTACTGTTCTTGCTCGGTTTCGTGTGAGTAGGTTATTTGGATAAGCTTTTAAATGATGCTAAAAATAACTAGTATATTGAGGTGTGGCCGTCATGAAACTTGCTTCTGTATCTTTCTTATGAACTTTGATCCCTCTCCGTGCCTGACGAGGAAGCAATATTGCCAAAATAAAAAATATGTAGAGGAAAGTAGGGGTTTGCAGGCTTCCAGAAATCAGTTTGTCATAAAGGAACAAAATTTTGCATAAGTATGCACTACTTATCTATTAATGCAACCACAGTTTCAAAACCATAAGTGTTTTTTTTTTTAATTTTTATTAATTTTTTTTGTAAAAAAAGGTCATTTCACCCGGTTTTGGCCCACTAGTGGGATTCTAGCATTGTAACATTTTTCAGAGTTTATTTCGCAAAAATATTCATTAAAAAGGATCCATGTTTCAGAACATCGATGTTTTTGGTTCGATGTATCGATACCATCGATGTTTTAATTTTGAACATCCATCTTTTGTAGCATCAATGTTTTTTTCATCCACGTCGCACCACTAGTTAATGGATTTGAGGAAACTTTACAAATAATACAGGCTTATAGGAATTTCCTCGATTTAAGTCGCCATTTTAAAAACATTTTTTCATCACGTGGGATCAGTTGGGGTAATGGGAGACAAAATTTCAATGTTTCAACTTTATATCCTACCCATAGCGGCAACCAAATTTTTCATCACATTACTATTGAAATTTATATAGTTAATAAAATTCTATTTTATTCTTATATCCTGATGGTTGTTGTTACAATAGGTTATTTAAATGAGGAGATGTAACCTTAAGTGCATTAAAATGAACAAATGTAAAAGGTGAAATTTCTATTAAATAAAGAAAACATTTTTTGATAAGTACATTACATAAACTTCTCCTGTGTCCTCATGTTTTTTTTTAACAACTCAAAAAAAAAAAAAAAAAAGTTGCGTGTACTTGTAACGTAAGCTTTTTTTTTTTTTTTTGGACACTTAATAAATGTGTAAAATATAGAGTTTAGCCCTTTTAATTTTAAAGAATTTTGATGCTTATGTTAGCGTCAAGTATTGAAAATCTGAAGAAAGCTATTCGAAACTCCAATAAACTATAGGAGGCGCTGCAGTCACTGTCGGATGAGAAAGGTAAAACAAACAAATGCCGTAACTTATAACTTGCTTTGAAGCTTAGTGAACGACAGTAATTTTTCATCGTGTTTGTGAAAAGCTTTCTTTTCTATCCCTCTGAAATTACATAACACCACAAACTCTGTAGCCTGTAATTTACCCCAAAGAAAACACGTGGAACGGAATGTTTTACTTTGTTAGCCAGGTACATTCGTTTGGGGGGGGTGGGGTGTTGAAACTGAGTTTGCCGACTGACTCCTAACATTTTGCCGACCCGACAGATACATACGTACACACATTATATATACGTACACACACACATATATATATATGTATATATATATAAATTCAGGGTCTCTGACCAGAATTCGTTACATATTGCAGTCTGGAACATGCAATTGTAGACGTGCTTCAGTGCTACTAAAGGGATGCATTAATTTCGATTAAAGGCAAGATAGACTGCTGTCCTCCGAAAAATTTCTAAAATTGGCATACTAAAAACATGATCTTAGGCTTTGGTTTATATAAGAAGCAAGGGGACCGTGAATTCATTCTCATCTTTTTTTTCGCTGGAGTCAACATGCTTTTTTCTAGAAAAGGTGGTTTTCGGGAGTTCTTCCTTAAAAATTTCTAAAAACAAAGATTTTATGCCATCTTTATTGACGCGAAGGAAAGGATAGGGGGTTCGGGGGTCCTCCCCGAAGGTTTTTCGAAATTAAAGTTTTAAAAACACAGTTTTAGGCTATTTAAGGATACTTTTGGGGAAAGGGTAGGCAGTGACGGATCTACATTTTTTTTCCGAGGCGGGGCAAACATCGAAACTGCCGCCTTTATCCATCTTTCAAGTTTTAAAATTGAGTTTCAACGAAAAAAACATAAAAATAGTGTGATTTTGCCGCCTCCTAAAAGTCGCGGTCCTTGGCAACCCCCGTCTCCTCCTCCCCTTAAATCCGGCACTGAGGGTAGGTATTTACAGATGTCCAGTGGACAGTGGCAGATTAGCTAGAGAAAACGGCAGTGAGGAATTACAAGGAATTTTGGAGGAGACATTCTGGGGAAATTCGAAAAAAAGAAAAAGAAAACGTACTTTATCCATATAAAATTTAACACATAAGAACATTTTCTACTCAAAAAGTTTTGTAATATAATGGTGAATTAATTGTGTTGTACATAATTTTTTGGGGGAGGGAGGTGGGACCCTCATGGTAATCATTCGTTTTGGTATCTCTGAGTACATTGATTCTGATTGAACATTTCCATGGCGCACAAATAGGGATTTTAAGTATACAAATCAGAGAAATTGCTTTGTGTGGGAGAAATAGTTTGCAAAATGAGTTATATCATGCTAGTAATGTTAAGCTAGAAAAAGTGGTGTTCGGAGATTTCTGCCCCTGAAGATTCTAAAAATGAAACTTTAGACAGTCTTTGACGATGTTTGGGGGAGTTTAGGCTCAGGAAATTTTTTGAAACTGAAGGTGATAGTAAGTCATGTTTGGTTCCGCTGGGGCTCAGGGGCACTTCCTAGGCGATTTCGTGAAATTAAAGTTCCAGAAAGGCAATCATAGACCACTAATGGTGATATTAAGGAAAGGAGAGGGGAATGACATTTTTTAGTGTTGTGGGAAAAGAGTGGATTTCATTGACTCTCCCCGGAAATTTTCTGCGAATGATGTTCGAAAAATGTATTTTTACGCGATCTGCAATGATGTTTAGGTAGGGGCTGCCCCCCGGAAAAATTTTAAGGACTTAAGTCTTGAAATAAAAAATCCTCTAGACAACTTTGATGGATTTGGGTAGCTGCGTAGCCAGGGGAGGGGCCCAGCGCCCAGGGAGAAGGACCGAGGGCATAACGCTTCTAAGAGAGCCTATAACCTTGTTTTTCGGCTTTTAATTTCGGAAGATTTTTGGGGGCGAGCCCCCGATTCCCAAGCAGTTCCGTAATGTTTTCAAAAATAGTTTTCGGGTCTTAAGTTTTAAACATTATTAGGTAAGACCTTCCACTCCTCCCCCTCATTCAACTTAGCAAACCATAGCGTTTACAATGTTCTTAGCAGGTCAGCTCCCAAACACCATATTCAGAAATACTGAAGGAGAAAACATGTCAGCATTTCTATCCTCTAGTTAAGAATATAACTCATGCATAAGTTTTGAGGTTATTTATCACTTTTTAAAATACCCAGACTTAACAAATAGGAGTGTATTGGTGTTTTAAACAACTATTAATTAATAATTAGCAGATATAAATAATAAGCATTATCTATAATGAAATCAATTTAGCAATTCAATGAAAAGTAATTAATGTGATAATCTCCTTGAGGTAAGAACCTAAGAACCTGGGCCTCGTCCGAAATAGAATCTTTGCTAAACCACACGATTTAAGAAAGGAGTATCGGCTAGTGTTTTCCCAAGCGTTATTTGAATTGTAGTTCTAAACATATAGTTTTAAACGTTAAACGACTATTGGTGATGTTAGGAGAAGGTGATACGAAGTGATTTCGATCGAAATTTTTTTGAAAATTGAGATCTTTAAAGTGCCATTGTAGGCCATTTGTGGTAAACGAGGTTCAGAGGCTCTCTCTTTCGACAACTTTCTGAAATTGAATGCCAAAAAACGAAGTTTCAGACGATCTTCGTTGATTTCATAGGACCCTCCTGCAGTAAGTTTCTAAAAACGCAACTTAGATTACATTTCATTACCATAAGATAAAAGGAAATGGTTAGGTTCTGCGATTCCTCCGTCCTCCCTCCTAAGCTACTTCCCTAAATCATTTTATTTATTAAAAGAAAAAAAGGTAGGAGATCCTCCTCCAGATTTTCTTTTTAAAAAACATTTTAGCTGTTTTAGTTCTTCACGACGAAATTTTCAATTTTCACTCTAATGTTTTTAATTGTTAAAAGTACAAAATTATGCAACCTTAAAACAATCTGTTAACATTTTGAACTTACAGACTAAGATAATTTAAAGCTTTTATATTTTAACTTGAGGAAGGGTTAAACGTTTAACATTTTGAATACAGGTGGTATTTTTTAGAGATACCTAATAAGATACCTTTTTTTACTTTTTTTAAATATCAGAAATCCTGAATCTCTTGATAACTTTCATTTTACTTTAATTTTTTATAACTCATTTTTTAAACACTCATTAGAGTTACTGGTGTGACTTTTCTAGACAAGATTTTGAATCTTTTCCTCTATTTGAAACATATTTACCTTATTTTTGCACGGGTGTGCCCTAGGAAGCTATCATGTTTATTTACCTATCGATTTTTTTTTTAAATTGAAACTTGCTATGCAATTCTATAACGCTCTGGCTATTCTTTTTCTCTATTGGTTGAAAAAATGTTTGAAACGTATTTCAGCTGTCTTTGGTTTGGTAAATGGTAATTTTAATGATGTTGTACATGTTTGAATGTTCCTAAATAATATTTTTAAATTGCATTTTCTTCTGAAATTTTAGAGCTAAAAAAAAAAAACATTCATTTGCCCCCCCCCTCCTTTTTTTTCTTTTCTTTTTTGAAACTTTTCACAAAAAAATTTTCATCCCAGCAACTTACTTAGAACTCTTATTTTTCAATATTTAACGGAAGATATATATATATATATATATATATATATATATATATATATTTATGTAAATGGGGAAAGATTAAAATAATGCTTTGAAAATATTAGTTAAAATAATCATACCTTTTCTGCTGCATTTCAATAAGCTTTTTTTTTCCCTCTCAAGTTCAAGTAAAATGCTTTTACAGATTTTTCCTTACTTGCCACAATGAGAATTATTGTTCATTCACATGAGAATAAAGTTCAAAAACTTTAACTAGTCTTTTTTTTTTCTTTTGAAATTCATAATGAATAAAATAGCTATGCAGGATAGTCACTCAAATCTTCTGCCAAACTCGGGAGCCGGACAAACTCAATGCACTTGTATCTCCTCAAGGCTCCAACGCCAATAACCTTCTTTTTCCTTCTTCAGGCAGAAAGTTCACACAGCAGGGGCCGGACAGACCGTCCTAAGCACACAACAACAGTTGATCCAACTCTTCTCTAATTTTCCCTCGAGCTCCTAGTTCCAGATTCCAGAGAAAAGTTTTTAACAGAAAAGACCCCTGAAGGTCTGACGTTTCTAATGTCTCCCCTACACGCGATTACGCCACGCCGTCTCCACGATGGCATTTCTGAGTGTTACAATTGGCGGACAAATGTCTTGCTTTAGTTACACAATAAACTTGTGTGGTCGACAAATAGGCGTAACCCCTGCGAGTAGAATACTATTTCGGTTTTTACCCGTAAGCCTAGAAAAAGGGAAACGGTGCTGAATGTGTATTCAGAAGTTCGTTTCAAAATCAAACACTTAAAAATACATACCAATGGGATTTTGTGTTGTAATAAAATCCTTCTCTCTATTTTAATTTTTTTTATCATTTCGGCACCCTATGCATTTCTCCAATTTGCTGTGAATTTTTTTTATTGATGATTCAATTTTATAAATGTGTCCTCTATGCACTGTTCAAAGCTATCATGTTTCTTAATGTAGTTGTGTTTTTAAACTGAGACTTTCCGTGGGTTTCTATACAAATATTTTTCAAAAAAATATTTGAATCTTACATCTCGGCTGCTCACAGGTAATCTTAATGTGTGATACAGCTTCGCAGATATTTCTAAATAATATTTTAAGATTGAATTATCTTTTTAAAATTTACAATATAAACACTCATTAGAACTCATGATTTGCATTGTAAATTTGTTAAAATGAGAAAATGTTAAAGTGCACTTCCATTTATCCAAATGCACTTCCATTTAACTTTTATCAAAGATATAGTGAACTTTGAATTCACTCTAAAAGTAAAAATTGCTGATTGTAGCTGAAATTGCCGACTGAGTACAGGAAGGCGGCGCCCATTGGGAGGTCCCAGTGACCTCCATAAAAGTCCTTATTCGGCCAAATTTGTCTGATTATTCGGCAAGTTTTAAGACATTATTGCATTTTTTTAAAATTCCTGAATGTCCCTTCTCATGTGTGCATTGCATATCCGTATTTTATCATTCGGAAAATTGAGGATTTTCCCCAAGAATTTAAGTTTGGGGTGTCCCTGGATATAGTGTCGGCAAAATAATACTTTGTTCAAGTAAATGTCGGTAAATTGAGAATACTGTGCAATTAGCAGTCGGCGAATTGATTATGTCTTTCAGGTGGGCTTTGAGATAAATAGTCGTCAGTTCGCAAAATATACATGTTTTTTGGTTTTTCCTTTTTCAATAAAAGGTGAAAACGTGCACATGGTCAAACCACATACTACTTTACTCAAAGATTTAGAATACAGAATCGACTGAAAAAGAAAAAATGCCGACTCTAGCTGAATTTTCTGAGTGGACACTTATTGTCTCGGCAAAATGAGCAGTCGCAAACTAAGCAATCGGCATAGTGTGAGCAATGTAAAACTGAATGTAAACGGAGACACCATTCATTATTTTCTCTTGCGCAAAGTATGAAAAGGTTAGATGTATAACTTTGTATGAATATGATAACTTTTTTTTTTTTTAATTTCTGTCAATTAAAACTCTGAAATTCCGAAACATTGAAAATGCCGACTTATGAACTGATTTTGCCGACTGGATGAAATCACTGGGAGGGTGAGACACCCCCCTCACCCTCCCTATGGCGACGGTCCTGTTGGTAGCGTATTCGAGCTCTGGAGTTGCGAATTGCTTAGTGTTAGAATTGATGTTCATAATAACTGCAGGTGGATTCCAAGCGTAACAGCGGGGACATCAGACACAGATTTTGCTTCAAAAAATGCATAACACTTTCTAAGAAAAAACTAGTATGTTGTGGCCATCACGAAACTTTCTTCTTTATCTTTCTTATAATTACTTTAACGGGCTGCAGATCGTTATTCCATGAAATAACTAGTTAAACCATGAAATACAAGACAGTTTTACACTTTAACGGACACGATCAGTTATTCCGTGAAATAACTAGGTATTCTATAAAATAACGGATTTCATACTTTCACGGTAACATATAGATAAAAAAATGGATAGTCATTGATGCTGAAATAAAATGGGGATGGATTACGGTATTAGTTCTTTTTTTTTTCAGTGATAATTAATACATGAAGTGTTATTGTATGACCAATGTGAGGAAAAACATTTAGTTTTTAACTCAAAATGGGGAAAAAAATTAAATTCTAAAGTGAAAACAACGAATAGTAAGTGTCAATAATATGCACTTCAAAATTATCGATATTGTAAATTACATCATGAATAGAGGAAATATTTTTATTCTTAAAAACTATTAAGAGAAAGAATCTGAGAGAGTGTCACGCTTGTGATTCATGCCATCTCAGATTTTCTCCAAAAAATTACCAATTATTACTTATCTCGTTAAAAGCCCAAATCCAGAATTTTTTGTTCTGAAGTTGAGTTGTTCAGTTTTTATGGCTCTCTAAAGGTTGAGCGGATTTTTAAGATATGGAAATTGCTATGAGTCACAGTTGTTGCTGAGAACAATTTGCCTCCAAATTCTTTTTATGTATGAAGGATAGAAGGTTCAAACTTTACAAAATAAAAGTTAAATTTGTGGCAAGTTGTTGCTGCATGGTCGATGAAGGTCACAAAAAAGTGGCATTTTTGTCATTTTTTAACACTTTTGAGGCCCAAAAACAGATTGTACCTTTCAGCCGGAAGTAACGACAGTTGAGGGTGAAGGGAATCCTGCATAGGAGAATTCTTGCGTGTAGGCCCTTGTGCAGCAGACGCCGACGAACCGTGTATGTAGCAAGTGTAACACCTATGGCAATACTCCAACGTTGTGCTACCGTACGAGAAGACACTATACGATCCATCAGAGCTAGGTAGGTGAGGTGTCAATAATCCAGTGGTCTCGTTCGGTTGCATGGGCTGGGGCGAGGCCCTTCGGCTAATTTTATCGTCCTATGTTTATCTTTTTCAAATACGATCAAAGTTGAGGCATTAAGCCCCGTGCGGGCACTGATTTCTCTTTGCGTAAATTCACCCTCACGCATGCCGGTCATTCGACCCCATTGGAACTCCGTCATTCGTGCGTATGACGCTCTGCGTTTTGGACGAGTCATATTGAGTACTAGAGAAACATCTACCATCGGCAGATAATCATACAATGATTCCGAAAAACCTTTAACAACCCGTTATATATAGAGTCTACAGTCTACGCTGTAGTTCAAAGAGTTTCTCGGTCCACGCATGCGCGACGTCTCTGTAACTCTTAATCATTTACATATCTTATCCTGCGATACATCTCCTGTAATATTCCCATAATTCCTTCTTGGTGTTCAAATTTTCACAAACATGAGTGTATTTTTAGCTTTATCCATTCCTGAGAGAAGTTTAGGAATTTTGTTCTCGCCACTTGCTATATGAATTGATAATTCATCGGTAGTTTCAAATGTGCAAGTAAAGTTGTCTGCAGGACAAAAATGTAAACTGGACCCCACCCCCATGCTACAAACTAACTTTGTGCCAAATTTCATGAAAATCGGCCGAACGGTCTAGGCGCTGTGAGCGTAACAAAGATCCTGACAGACAGAGAGACTTTCAACTTTATTATTAGTAAAGATAAAGATAAAGAAGATAAAGATTGTTTAAATATTACTAAATCAATTGTTCAACAGAAACAAGCCATACTTGCTTAATGAAATTATTACCAAGTGTTTGTGACATCTCAAAATACTCTAGGGCAAGTATAATGTAAGTCTAATTCATGTCTAAGTGTTTCTTCGAGGAAAGTTATTGTGTACTTAATTCATCAAAATCTTGAGAAAAACGTCAGTTAAGCTGCTCAATTTTCATCAATTACCACTCATAGACTCACATGCTCTAAAACCCAAACTTAGCAAAGTTTTGTACTCTTTATTATTATTATTATTATTATTTTCATTTTTTTGCCCATTGATCATTCATTTTGTGCATCTTAAAGTATTTCGTGTTGAACAAAACAGCTTTTTTTTTTTTTCAAATACAGTTAAAGTACAGTTCATTATGTAAGAAATTGTAATGTACAATTGAGGAATGCTTTAAAGCAGTTTGAGGAGTGTTTATAAGTGCCTAAAAGAATTTGGTAGGCTTCTAAAAAATTTGTAAAAGTTCACTTTTCCACAGCGCAAAATGTCGTCTTACGCGAGGAGTTTTGGAACGTATCCCTCACGTAAGTCGGGACTCTACTGTATTTAATTTGCTTTTTTCCCTCAAATGTGTTGGCAACGATATGGTAGTTAGCAAGCGTAGAGCGCAATATTTAACTCGCTTCTTGATTATCATAACCTGGAAACGCGGTAGACAGTAGGACTCGACCGATGCATCGGCCTGGCCGATGCATCGGTGCCGATGGTTCAACAATTTAGCCATCGGCATCGGCATCGGCGGCCGATGCTAAATTGCAGGAAACATCGGCCCATCGGCCTTAAAAACATCGAAAAGCCGATGGAATTGGCCGATGTTTTTGAAAAAAAAAGGGACCTTTGATGTTTTACCTTTTAATACAAAGTAAAAGTTGTTTTCATATAAAATTGTTTACTAAATTTCAATATGAATTTCTATTTTAGTCACCCCTGAAAGAGTTTTTAATACTGCATTCAGGTACCAAACAAGTTAATTATTGCGTTGTTTCTTGCTGCTGGATGTATGTATCTCTCATAAGTCATAACTCCATAAGTTTTCGCATATGGGGTGTGCGTACGTTCCAGTTGTGCACTTCCCTTTTTGTTTTCGATCGGGTGTTCTGAAAAGCCTGTTTACTCATTTTTTTCGCTATTAATTACTTATTTCAATGCAAAACTAATATAGCGTCTCAGACTGATGATCATTTGGTGAAATATTGCCCAATTGGAGACTATGGAAACAAATATGAGATGGCGAAACTGGTTTTTGTGTCATTTTGTTAGATTCCCGTTGAGCCAACGGTAATTTTTAATTTTTCGATATTTGCAATATAAATCACCTTAATGCAGTATTTTCTGTATTGCTTCGGCGGAGTTACAAGTTTGGTGACCGTCGAAATACATTTTGGGGCCATATTTCTCTATCACAGAAGCTGTAAAACATTTATCATTTGCATTTTTGTAACTCCTACGGTGCCCCTATGGTTATGGGGCCTCTCGTGCAATTACAACATTTGCTATATTTTAAATCCGCCATTGCACGTCACAACAAACTTGGGTGCAAGTTTTGAAAGGGTTTATTCTCAATGTTTATGATTATTTTGAATTCTATTTTTTACGACTATTTTTTGAATTTCCGAGAACACTTGCGTGCCCCTCCTCCCACTCCCTCAATTTCTGAAATTAAACTCTAGTTGTACTTCCGAGTTGTTTAAAACTAACATCATTCATAAAACTAGAGATTTTTTTTTTTTCAAACTTTATCTATTGTTTAGAAAGAATTTAGAGCATTAATGTAAGAAATTGATCAAAGACGTTTTGAATGGTGATATAATTCGGAAATTGAAGGGACTTTTGAATTTTTTCTTCGGAAGTGCTGAAATAGATTCAGAAACTCTTCCGAGGCGATGGTTTTAGCGGTTCTGTACTAAAAAAATTAGGCCGAGGTTCGGGTCGAAGTGTGAGTTACTGCAAAATCAGAGGTTGACCCCCCCCCCCATTTTGAAATGCGCCATCTTTTTTGTATCATTAATAGCGATCGATTTTTTTTCTGTTGTAAGTAACTATTTTTATGAATTTATATGAAATCAATGAATAAGTTATTTTCGTTTTTTATAGAAAAGTTTCAAGGATTTTCTATTATGCAATTTTTTAAATTTCAAAAAAATATTGTTAAATTGAACAATTTAATTTGAACTTGTTTGTAAAGCTTCATAAAAGATTAAATAATCAAATTGTACAATATTATGTGTGCCAACATTAGATCAAGTAGTATATGTATTCAGTTATTAACTTGCTGTAAATATTGAGTTTGTTTATGGTAGCTGCGTTTTAAGAGCCTCGCTCTTTTCATGGCTATTTTTTTTCCAACAATATTTATGTCACTGTTTTAGTTTTTTGAAAACTGCAAAATTTTCTATTCATAAATTTTAAATAAGTATAAAAATATTCCTATTATGATTTAGTATTGTAATTTATCTGTTACCTTTTTTGTTTAATTTGATGACTAAAAAATGTCTACGTGCAATCTTTCCAATTTAATTGCGTAATTTGTTGACGGTTTCATAGTTTTATTCTTAATTTTTTTTGAATGATTTAACAACATAATTTAATGTTTCTTAACTATGTTTAGTGTACCTAAATCCATACATCATTACAATATTACTGAAATCTTATATTTATATGTTCAGTTAAAAAAAACAAAAAACAAATCAATTGGTTATTAAACAGTCTCTTTGTTTTTTTCCTTTTTTCTTTCTTTTCTTTTTTTTTCTTTTCTTTTTTTTTTTTTTTTTTTGACTGTTGTTCTTTCTCTTTCATCATACAACAGTCAAAAAAGGAGAAGCATAACTACACCCTATACAGATTGAACGTAGTACGATCCAAAAGTTCGGGAACAAGCTGTATAAAACCTTACCTAGAATAGTTCACATTACAGAAGCACATCCACCTTCAAAAGGTTACCTTGAGGGACTATGTACTTCTGCCAGTGTTCATATAACTTTTGGAAACTCTCCTGGAAGCCATTTTTCGCTACCTTCTATGATGCAGCTTTATCTTCTCCTGACGGAAGAAAGCGGCATCCATGCAAATGTTTTTTTTTTGCTGAGAACAGGTAAAAGTCACACGGAGCTAAGTCCGACGAAACGTTATGTTAATTGTTTGTCATATCAGAGTACTCACCCATCAAACCGTGCATCCTCAGCATGAAAGTCGCCTTCTTCCCCACGTTGAAGTTAAAGCAGCAGCGCAAGAGGCCTTACAGGAGGTTGCGAAAAATGTCTTCCAGGAATATTTCTAAAAGTTATATGAACGTTGGCAGAAGTGCATAGTCGTCCAAAGTGACTATTTTGTAGATAGATGTGCTTCGGTAATGTGAACTATTCAGGGTAAGGTTTTATACAACTTTACTTTTAGATCATACTACGTACGTATGCGTTTTCAACTTACTATTTCATAACGTTTTTGAGTGACGTAAGTTTAGCGCATGAAGACATCACAAGAGAATATGCGATAATTAGCTGAGGAGGCGTTCAAAATGGATATTTCGGTCATCTACATGTTCTTAGGTACATATGCATGTACAGATGTGCCGAAAAAAACTTGTGAAGTTTAAATTGGGTGATCGTAAAATAGAAATTTAGGTCAAAATCTGATTTTTTTTTTGTGATTACAATTCCTTATTCGTAGAAAGGTAGTAAAGTGAAATGAATCAATGATCCTTTAAATCCTTGACAATTTTATCAATTTATTTCTGTTTGATTTTTTTTTTGCCATCGGCCATCGGCAATCGGCCATTTTGAGGAAAATAATCGGCCATCGGCCATCTTTGAACAATCGGCCAACAATCGGCATCGGCCCATCGGCCAAAAAATGCCATCGGTCGAGCCCTAGTAGACAGATGCACCAAAGTACATCATTTGTGACGTCATAAAGACTACGCCTTATTTTCAAAATAGGACATTTTAAAAACTAATTAAAAACTAAGCGTTGGGAAAATATTTTTTTTCCCTCTCGTTTCATGTTTTTTTCTTTTTTTGCCTATTCTATCAATTTCAGTGACTAAATGTAAAATATTCAATACACTATTGAAATCTTTTACATTTTATTCATTCAGTGTTGAACACAATGTAGACGGATACTATTGTCGACGGTTTAGGGGGGGGGGTCATGTCCCCCTTGACCCTCCCTTGTATCCGCCACTGATTGCGATAGGACCTTACTCGTTGAGTTTCGTGTTTATACAAATGGGATGGAATGGAAATGGCCAAGAAATTTGCACCCGTCATATTATGACTGCTAATTTTCTAGAATAGAAACATCCGTAAAAAAAGAAATAGTGATTCGGATGTAGTAATAAATATTAATATTTTATGGCCGAGAGAGAGAGAGAGAGAGAGAGATGTCCACTAGTACATTTATCATAAAGATTATTTACAGCGTATAACGTTACATATTTTTATTTCTTATCAGTCTTAAATGATAGAATTGTTAATCTGGAAATTTTGTATTTAGATGAAGTTTTCTTTCAATCTTCATTTATGATGAAGATAAAATAAAACGGTTATCTATGATAATCATTTATCTATGTTGGTGTTTTTTCTGAAAGAACGTAATTTGTTAATCTTTTTAAAAAGCAAAATCTGCTTAGGTTAATCCTTAAATGGAGCGAACGGTTTGTAATCGTGGCGACGAAAATTTGTTCTCTTAATGAATATTAAAACAACGAGTTTGCTTATTCTCGTCGTCATGGCAATCTGAAAAATCAGAGCAACATCAACTTTGGTCAAGTGATGATAATAAACAATTCGTAATTGCCTTTAAAAAAAAAAAAAAACAACACACCTGAAATTTTGTCTCATATTTTGAAGAAAATTTTATGAGAGGAAATGACGAAATTATAAAAAAGTGTTTTTTTCCCGACATGCTTGTAATTGTGAATCTGAATGCATGCACAAGAACTACACATATCGAAAGACAGACATTTTCCCCATCTCAAAAACCTACCTTCCCATTTTTAATGTCTCAATATTTTGTTAATTATTTTATTTAATTTTGATTTTTTTTTTTTTTTTTTTTTTTTTTTGCTTTTAGTGATATTGTAAAGAGGCATTGAATCGTTCATGCTTTTTTCTTCAGTTTTACCGGAAGTTAGGTTAAAAAGTAACCACAATTACTATTTTCATCCAACTATACAAAATTAAATGAAAAGAGAAAAGTTAGTGAAAAACTTTCTTAACTCAAATGTTTGTGAAACAAAATCGCTATTGTTATCCTCAACGTCTCCAGGCTTTATCTTCCTTGCAGAAACAAAGTACAACGTGATATCTGAAGGTACAACGTGGATATATTGTAGCCGATTGATAACTGCAGCCGGCCTTGATGTTTTCTGCCATTGGTTGTTGATATTGCTTTCAGTTACGAAACAGTTTTAAGCGCGGGAATTAATCGAGTATTGCGGAATTTTTAAGTAAAAAAAAAAAGATTGAGACACTGACTACTGTCAAAAGTATTGGATGCAAGGTGATTTATAACTGACCTTTGGTCTTGTGACCGTTAGCTACAGGAAGAGACATATTTTCAATAACAAAGTCGTTACAAATGAGTCGGTGATTCATTTATTGTAGAATTTTAAAATTACAAAAAAAGTCTTATTTACGAAATATAAACTTTCTTGTCGCTACGTTAAGCTAATACGTTGAGTTACAGTAGAAGTTTTTCGGTTTAGCTATTCGGCCCTCGTTTATCGGGATTATCCGGATAAAATTTGCAGCTTTTGCAAAAAAAAAAAAAAAAAATTATATTAATTTGAATTTTTGGCATCTTGAATTCAATTTATGTTTTTCGCAATCACGAGCATGTGTGTATGAATGCTCGTGTGTGTTTGTGTAGGCGCATGTGTGTGTGTGTGTATGTATACATGTGTGTGCGTGTTGTGTATGCAGTGCTGTGTGTGTACGCGCGCGTGTGTGTGTAGGCGTTCGTGTGTGTGTGTGTGTGTGTAGGCATATGTGTTTGTGTCTGTGTGCAGGCATGAGTGTGTGTCTGTATGTGTGTAGGAGTGTGTGTTTGTGTCTGTGCGCAGGCATGAGTGTGTGTAGGCATGTGTGTATGCGCGTGTGTGTGTGTAGGATATGTACGCAACCTGGAGACGGTTTTCGCAAGAGGAGCAGCATCGTGAGGCCGGTCGACGCGACGGTGGTGCTAGCAGAGGGTGCTGGTGGGAAAATAAAATGATAGGAATTCAAAACAGTCAAATGAGAACAATAAGCAATTGTGGTTGCTCAAAAAAATGTTCACGTAAATCATTTCACTATTTGGGTAAAGTGCAGGAGGTGCTGCAGTCTATGGCTAATGGCGACGGAAAAGGGTAAAACTAAGACCAACCCACTTACGTAGGATATGACCTGTCCAATGAGACCTCTGCCTTGCGCGCACAAAATTGAAATGTTGTACCTCTTTGGCTAATTTCTTAAATCATGCAAAGGGTATGTGTTCAAGTTCTAGAACTACGAATTAAATTAGTAAGTTAAATACAATCTACCAATGATTGAGCCGATAAAAATATTCAGTAAATATTCATAGCAATACGGGACCATGTTATGAACGGGGTGGGGGGGGGGAGTTGAACCCCCCTACACACAATGCTAAATTCTTACTTTA
This sequence comes from Uloborus diversus, assembly GCF_026930045.1. NCBI lineage: Eukaryota > Metazoa > Arthropoda > Arachnida > Araneae > Uloboridae > Uloborus > Uloborus diversus. Next base: position 11,243,875 of record NC_072734.1, read on the forward strand.
GAAATGTAACTTTATTTTGCATGGGCTCAGAAATGAAATGAAGTAAATCTCGACATCGCTCTATAATTCTGTTTCGGCACCGCATCTATAAATATCTATTTTGATTCCTGATCGTAAATTCTCTTACCGATCTTCACAAGCAAGTCAAAATGCACATAACGGTGCTTACAAAAACCTCCCACCCTAATCAGATCTTTTTCACCACGGGTGGTGAGCATCGGCTGAAATAAAAATGGCAAAAAAAGAATTATAAAAAGAAAAGTTTAGTTGACCGCTCTTCTATCTGGCATGCTGTCCGAGCCATAAAAATTCGTACCCAGTTCTCTTAATCGGCTTACGGGATTGGATGTCCGGACGGTCAGCCGCTGCGGTTTTGTCGTAACTGTAACTGGGTAGGCCACCCCCGCTGAGGATGAAGATTAACTGCCTGCGTCGCTTTTTTCTTGTTTTGGTTTTATTTTTTTATGTCTTCGTGTCAGGCTCAGTCAGTGGTCCGCATCGCTGTGAGGAAGGTATCACACGCTGTTGCTGTGGTGGAAAGGGACCCGTTACAAATACAGTGAAATGAAATGGTCACGAAATTAGTTTTGGAATTTGATTTCATTATAATAAAGTGGACAAATAAACAGGAATAGAACATTTTTGTAAATTTTGTGTTTCATGTTTATTTTTTAAAAAATGTTTCTTGCATTCACAGATTTTAGCTGCTGAAATTAAAGTCGACTATTTTTGGTTTATGTTTGAAATAACAGAAAAAAAATTAAGCAGTGAAAATAATCGCAGAACTCATTTTTGAATACAAGAAAGAAAATAAAGGAGAAGGAGAATAAATGAATTATTAAAACCACAAAATAAGCAACACTGACTTACATTTACCTATTTCTGGGTTATAAAGTATTACATTTTCAGCGAAAAAAGATGTAAACTTTTGAATGAAAAGACTTCTGACGAAAAACTTTTTTATTCAAGCGCACAACTATCTGCATTTTAAAAGACATAATTTTTAACTCCGTAGAAACGTGAATGTAATTTATTAGTGTTTCATCCTTTTTGTGTTTTTTTTGTCTGATAAAACGAAGAAGTTAAATGATTTGAAAACAAAACAGAGTAGTTATTTTGAGCTAATTTTTTAACTCTTAAGAAGTAAAATTGCTTATAAATACCGAATCTCTTGTCATACGAAACAAACCATGCATAATTCAATCAATTTCTCTACTAAAAATATCAGTCATACCATATGCGACTGGGGCATCAAAAAAGTGGAGGGTCTGAGGAGGGAGGCGGGGGGGGGGGGCAGTGCCTTAAAAGCTGAATACTTCTTGGAAAATCTAACTATATCAATGGATTTTCGAGTCATTATTGATTACGTGCCCTTCTCTCTCTCTCTAAAAAAAAGGAAAAAAAAATATGGACACACCCTCAAAAATTAATGAAATTTTAAATTTTATGAAATAAGCATAAAAAAAGTAAAACACACACTTGTTAAAAATCTATTATTCATTCTTTGAGCACGGCAATTGTTCAATAGTACCATTTTTCAATCAATTGTTAATCTTTAACTTGGAAAAGTAGAGGAGCAAGGCCCCTTGACCTTAGGAGTGATTTGCCTTAGGAAAAAATGGTTTATGGCTTTAAAAAAAAAAAAAAAAACATTTGACAACACTGATGGGCTTTAACTGAAAAAACTACAAATACTTTATAATCAATTTTCCAGAAAAGTCATAAGTATTATGAAAAGAAATCTTTCTGTTAGTCAATGAAACAAAATGGACACAGCTCAAATGCTCTAAAAATGAATATTTTATTTACCGTTAGCAGTTTATTTACCGTTGCCTATCTACCAATGAGATGAAAAGGCAAACATCTGGTTTACAGACGAATATGGAAGCAAATATTTATTTATAGGGACACCAGTTCATTACAGATGTGTGTTAGCCTCTAAATTAAGCAGAGTCACATTGAAATGAACGAAACACACGCAGCACGCGCGAGCATGATTTTTTTTCTTTTCCTCGCCATTCAGATAGTCTCGTCATAACTGGCCGATCGCCAGTTCCATGGCGACCGTGGGCGGACAGTAATATTGTTACTTACAACTTAGAAAGTGATTTAACATCGTCCTCAGTGAGTATCTTTTTAGTTACTGGCAACAATTGAGTTTCAATTCTACTCTCATTCTATTTTAGAAAACTAAATAGGGTAACTTACCAAATGGAAACGTGTTGTGTTTAAGGATTAACTTAACTTGGAAAGGAACTATGATGGGGTCGTTTCCAAAATTTTAAAAGTATTTTTTTCTGAAAGAACATGCTTAAAAACATAGGATCTAACTATTTTTTAAATAATTTGTTTAAGTTTAATGTTTTTTAAAAAATTACTTAAATCGGTGCGCTTTCATTGTTTACATTTCTTGCCGATGACATCACAAATAATGAAATGCCATTCTGTGTTGCCATTCACGGTCCAAAATATTTAATTCGCATCTTTACTCACGTGTATTGGCAACGATATGGTTGATAGCAAGCGTAGAGCGCAATATTTAATTCGCTTCTTGATCATTATAATGTGGAAAGGCGGTACAAAGATGCGCCAAAGAGCATCATTTGTGACGTCATCAAGACCACGCCTTGTTTGCAAAATCGGACGTTTTAAAAAATTAATTAAAAAATAACTATTGGGAAAATGAAATAATTTTCTGGATCCATGTTTTTTTTTTTTTTGCTTATTCTATCAATTTCAGTGAGTAGAAGTACGACTTATGACTGAAGGAAACAACCCCATTGGGGCAAACCTAACCTGGCAGAATTTCATTCTGTGATTAAGATCTACGTAGCCTCAACAATGCTGCCAGGTCAGGTTTTACAAAGTTCCGTTTATATTTAACATTTTCTAAACAAAGAGTACATCGAATAGTTTGATTCTATGTGCTACAAGTATACATATTGTATACATAAACATTTTCGTTATATGCGGTCTGGCAACTTTTACAATAAAGACGTGGCTGCAATTGTGATTTCTTTAAGAAAATGGCCAATCTTTAGGAACAGTGATTCATGCGATTAAGTCAATGGGACCGGCAATCGGCCGGATTATCTAGAAGAATGCTTTCTAAATCAGAAGAGTTTTTGTGTGATCCAGGCGTGATTAGACGAAAATGGCCCCCTGAATACTGAGTGGGCGTCTTAGTTTCGGCAAAGCTTTCTCGAAAATTGGAAGGGTACGATCTACGAGAGGAAGCACTCGCTTTTTGCAAACAGAAAAGAGGTTTTTAGTCCCTTGAAGAAGTCTTTTTTAGGAAGAAAGACTAATTTATGGAGAGTTCTAGGAAAGATTGCAAGCAAATATTTTGCCAAATGAAGAAGTGTGTATTTAACTGTAATTTTCCCACTAGAACTCTTAGAAGCGTATTATATCACCTGCTTATATGAAGCAAATTTTTAGAAGCATTTTAAATTTAAATTTAATATCTGTTTCAAACAAAAATTAAAAAGCTTCGATATTTTTATACAAAAATAATACCTCTATTACACTTTTTTGAAACTTATTGATAATCTCAAGCTTTGGTAGTGCACTGGAAAATCAGCAGCTTAGAACGTAAAAATGGATATCGCACATTAAAAAGGTTTAACATGAGTGACTACAGATATTTAGTGAGGAAAGAAAATGAGATTTTTAAACATATTTCTTAAAATATAGCGGTAGACAGCACTCTTGTGATATTCGATTAATGGTATATATTGAGACTAGCTGCGTTGCCCGGCATTGCCCGGTCTACCTTGAAAATAAAAATTGTGTCAAGTGACGTATATTCAACAATCAGGCTTAAAAAAAAATTAAAAAAAAAACAGCATGATTTCCCCTCCAAACAATAACGACAGATATTAAAATATTTTTAAGACATTAAATCCAGAGAGATGGATTTAAAATGCGTAACCATGCAAACACAAAATAAAATAAGTTTAAGGAATTAAAATGTGAAAGAAAATGGTTCACAATTTGAATGGAATCGAGATTTCTTAAACTTGATTTAAAAAGGCTTGTAACTTTTTTTCCTTTCGAGATAAAAGCTTATTTTTTCGATCAAAGGTCGAGTTAGATCTGGAGTAAAAAAGGTAGCTTTTTCCAATGGCGCCAAAAAGAAAGCTGTGGGACAATTCCTTCACTTTTTATTGATTTATTTAATAAAGAAAGTAATGCCTAAATTTCAGCTAAGCCTAAAAAAATTCGAGCTAAAAACGCAAATAACTCCCGCAACAAATTACATAGAACGCGGGAAAATTCTACCCTTTCTAACGATATGTAATATTAATATGTGCAAGCAATTTTTCACCCCCATATTTGAGAATTTATGTGAAAATTGGACGAAAATTGGAATAAAAAAAGAACTATTCATCGAATTTTATTCGAACTGGTCTGCAAACCATTTTAGGACTTAAAGGAACAAACTGTGAAAATTTCAGCGCAATCAACCGGGTAGTTCTCGAGTTTTGTGAGTTCAAACACACAGACGCTTTTCGGGGACTTCATTTCATACTATGTAGAGATGTGGTATGACAGCTTTGGGCTGTTTATATAGTGGGTTATTAACTGAACATGCACGGTTTAAAAAAGTTAATATTTCAAGAAAATTTACCTCCAATATCAACAATTAGTGAAAATTGGTGTTGAAAAACATTTATTTGTATAAAATAACACATTCTCACATTATTTAAACTATTTATAATTTTGAAAAAAGTATTTGTGTGAAATCATGAGAATATGACTATCCCCTTTAGTTTGTCAATCCATTGTACTTATTATCTAAGAAGAAAGTGTAATTTTAACACGCAGAAGAAGAGACGGTTCTATCTTCTTGTTTAAGAGAGTGGATAACTGTAAAGGACCATGCGAAGAAAACGATTTTTTTTCGCGTAGCTATAAAGAAGAGAAGTTGTGACTGGTGATTACTAAGTTGCCAAAAGGAAATATTAAAATCGGACAATAACTTCAGATAGCACAATAATCTTGAATATGTTTGAGAAACGAACAACTTCAACTTTTTTTAATGGTTTTTATCCCTAGTTTTTGATGAGATGGTGTTTTTTCATTGTTTAGTGTTAAACACCAGACACGTTGCGAAAGACTTCTGTAATAAAAAACATTTTTAGGGCGTTTATTTAGAAGGAAATATTGAAGGACTGTCTTAAAATCACGCACAACGTTCATTGTTTTCAGACCATAGCTTTTTATATAATTTTCGTAAATTTTGGAAGTAACAGCCTAATTTTTTTAATACATCATTGTTATTTGTAGTTAAAACGCAGATGAAGCAAGGTGGGAATCCTCAGTAGTTTTATAATCAAGTTAATCCCAGACTTACAGTCATACTAACATCAGTACGGATCCTTAGTAATTGACAAAATTTGTTTTAAATTTACGTAAAATGTATGAAAATTGCACATTTTATTAATTTTTTATGGATTCGGGGAATTGTAAAGTTATCGGTAAGCAGAAAATTCAGTTACTTTTCTTATGCAGTGGTATCCGTTGTAATTTTTTTGTTCTATAGCATTAAAAAAAAAAGGCAACATTGAAACAAAAGTTTAAAAGAAACAAAAAAAAAAAAAAAAGAGAAAGTGGTGATATTCTCCATTTTTTCGATCATTCAGTTTTGTTGCGGAATCGAAAAATATTTTCCGATTTCATTGTTTTTATTCCTTTAAGTCTTCACCAATCACAGCTTTCAGTACTATGGCATTAAAAACCTATTGAAGCAAAAGCGTAAAAGTACAAAATAATTAAAGAAAACAAAGAAACGGCGAAATAATCCCTTTTTCGAATTTTTAATCTTGTTGCGCAATCACAAGATATATTCCGGTTTAATTTTTTCTTCTGTTTTTAAAGGCTTCACCAATCGCAACTTTTCCGTGCTACAGCGACTCGAAAATTTTTTTTTTTCCGAACCACACAACTACTTAAAATACACCGCCAGCTCAGTTATTCCATGCGAGGACTGCAGTTTCGTGCTTTTTAGCACTCGTCAGCCCGGAATAGGAATCTCATGAGCTGGAGGCGAAAAATCTCTTAAGGGAGCCAAGAGAGCCAAACAAACTGGTAGCTAATGCAGAAGTAGCAAACCAGATGAGCGACCGCAGCAATGGTGCAGTTCAACTCAAGGATTGATGGCAAAGCTAAGGTATTTTGTAGTAAGTTAGCTACCAGTTTGTTTGGCTCTCTTGGCTCCCTTAAGAGATTGTTCGCCTCCAGCTCATGTGATTCCTATTCCGGGCTGATGAGTGCTAAAAAACACGAAACTGCAGTCCTCGGATGGAATAACTGAGCTGGCGGTGTATTTTAAGTATTTCTGCCTTAGCCCTGGCTTCAGGGCGGTAACTTACTACAAAACACACAACTACGTTTGTAATTTGTAAAAAGGTTTTTTGTGTTACTAAACTATTGTGACAAAAAAGCTAGCTTACAGGAAAAAAAATTGAATTGAGTCTTATGAGAGAAAAATAATTTTCAGAATTCTGTTCTTGGCTGGATTTTTTAAAAATATAAGTGAAAATGAAGGTTCGCTACGAGATTATAACTGTTATAGAATCTGTATTTTTATATACTGGTTAACAATGGAGTATAGGGTAGACCGGGGCACGTTTATGCAGTGCCCTTTTCCCGACACGAGTTATAACTGGAGATCCAACAGTCATACCAGATTGATGCTACTCCCTAGCAAATATTCTCACAAGTTTTTGAGCATCAGTCGAGCTTCGGTTTAGCATGCGGATAAGAAAATATGTTTTCTACCAAGATGAGTAAATTTTATGTTGAACTTTTGAAGCTTATTGTGAATAAATAATACTCAGTTAAGAACAAATCAGTATATAAAAATTAGCAGAATTTTATCCTTTTTCGAGAAGTGTATTTGTATGGACAGAAAAATTACTAAATTTTGTTGCACGTTAAAAATAAATCCAAACTTGCCGACGGGGCACGCTTACGCATTTTGAACGGGACACATTTACGCACGTTCTTACTGTGTCTTATTAATCTGCCGTACTTCTAAACGGGGGCCGGACGCTTTTTTTTTACTCTGTGCTGTTTCAAACTTTTAGTATTTTTACGTTATTTTGTTTTGAAAATCACCATTCATTTCTAATTAAGTAACAGATTCGTATCTTATAGCTTACAATCAGGGGCGGCATTTCAGCACTTATTTTGGGGGATCGAGTTTCTTAAATATGAATTTCCTTACTATGGTACAAAACAAAACGCATACTGGTTAAAAAGAGGTTGTCATAAAATGGGCCTAATACCAAACAAAAATAGTGTTTAAAAACACGATAACTTATTATAAAATGAATTAAAATTTATGACAAAATTTTAATTCATTTTATATAAAACACCTCTCATAAGTCATCTTTGAAATGACGGAAAACATTTGCTTGTGCCTGGAAATGTGTCGAGTTTTATCAACTATAACTGAAAATTAGAGAGATTTATAAAAATAAACGTTGGTCTGCGATTTACAAAAGTTGAATTTACCCCTTTTGTATCATTCTGCTCAAAAAATTTGGGGGTGCGATCACCCCCTCACGCCGCTCCTATTTGCCGCCCCTGCTTACAATCACATAGTGCTGTCTTCATGCCTATAATATGCTCTTTAATTAATTGTGTGTAATTTTCTTATTATTAAAGTGTTTTAATATAAAAAGCATTTAAATTTGGTTAAATATTTCGTACACTTCGTTTCTTTGTTAGGATTTTTACTATGCGTTACGCAAACGACTTGGACTTAAAAAAAACCTTTTTTTACGGTTAAAAACTCAAGCTGAGCAACAACTGAATATACGAATTTTGACTTCATTAACTGCTTCATACAACCACAATGTTTAAAATTTCCTCGGTTAAAAGATTAAAATTAGAAAATTCATTGAAAAAAATCCGCGCAAACGTGCCCCGGTCTACCCTAATCTAGCATTTTTAGAGAACTGCATTTCAGTCATCCAACTGTAGTTTTAAGATTTTTTTTTCTTAGATTAAACAAAACTTAAGATTAAAGAAATGAACAGAATGAATGCTGTCTTCAGAGTAATGGCGTAAAAAAATAGTTCATATTTCTTGAGAAAGGGGGAAAAAACAAAATATTTCAGGTAAAGTTTTTTATGCAGTCTCTAAATTATCTTATAATTATGCAGTCTAGATTATGTTAGATTATTTTATGATTATCCTTTGTTAAATTGAAGGGATACCGAAGGGGAAAAAAAGGATTTCAGACTTAACGTGACTTTAAACATTACTATGTTTTTAAAAAGTACTATTTGCTTTCACTCTGAAATGAGTGAGAAATATTACACTTCACTGAAGCTCGCTCGCTTTATCCAGATTAGCTATCTGTCAAAGTAGTTTTCTATCCGCTGTTTTTGGACCGAAATTTTAGGCTATCGGATCAAGACTTTATTTGTAGGCTAAACCCTTTGACAGACTCGTCTTTTGTTGAACTCTTTTAAAACTAAATTGAAATACATTGAAATGAGTTTTAAACTACTGATATTTTACGTATAAGATTCATTAACTGTAAAATGGTTTTTCGTGTTATCAGCGTACTACGACAATAAAAGTCCATTTTTAAGGTTATATTGACGGCGTGAATATGAGATATCTGATTTTTGACAATTCTAAATCATAAGCAAAGTTTCATACGAATTCAGTTTGTTTAATGAGGAATATTGAGCAATCACAAATTTATTGCTCAATATTAGTCAATGATTAGATAGCTCAATGATTAGTCATCCTCGCATGACTAAAGTTGATGTTGCTCTGAATTTTTAGATTGTCAGGGCGACGAGAATAGGCTAACGCGTTGTTTTAATATTAAGAGGACGAATTTTCATCGCCATGGTTAGAAATCGTTTGCGTTCATTCAAGGCTTAACTTAAGCAGATTTTACATTAAAAAAGAAAGGAGGGGAGGATGTAAAATTACGTTTTTTTCAGGAAAAACATCAACATAGCTGAACTTAAAAAGCGAAGATTCATCTAAGTATGGAATTTCCAGATTACTTATTCCAATCATTTAAAATTGATAATAAATTGAAATACATAACGTTTTACGCTGTAAATAATCTTTGTGATACGTGTTTTGGTGAAATCGGTGAAGAAGTCTTCCCGCATTCTTATCACCACTTCTTTTTTTATGGATATGCCTCGTATTATCTATTCCAGAAAACCACCAGTCATAATATGACGGGTAAAAACTTCTTGACCATTTCTATTCCATTCCATCTGTAGGAACAAGAAACTCAGCGAGTAGTGTTCTACAGCAGTTCATGATTGCGGAAAACATAATTTGATTTCAAGATGTCAAAATTCAAATGAATGCTGAATGTGTCATCTTTCCTAAAACAGACAAGTTACCAAATGGGAATAGAATTCAAATATGTTATGCAGCTGCTTTCATTTTAATCACTGAATTTTGCAACAATACAAGTTTCTTTTTCTTACAGCTATTGCGACTAAAAAGCTCATCTACAGAAAATGAAATAAAATGCCAATTTGAAAGCAAGAAAAAAAAATCACTGATGGACAAGTGTATTGCGTGAGATTCTCTCCTTAAATAACAAAGCAACCGGATTGCCGGTACACTCGAATATTTTTCGATCTTCAACATTCATCCTATACATTGCCACTGTAAATAAGCTTTTTGTGTTGTTAAACTACTAGGGCAAAAAAGCAAACTTACAGGAGGAAAGTTAGTCTTTCAGTTTATTTTGAGCCGGTCCGGAAAACTTTGCGCTACATTACAATTTTGATTTTATTTTACTCAGTAAGAAAGCACTATTAATTCTAGTGATGCACTTTAATAAAAACCTAGAAAACAGTTTGAAAATGAAAAGTGATAAAGAACTTTTGTTGAAAAGGGAAAAACAAGATACATACGATTGAACAAATTATGAACCAATCGTCATTATTATTCAATGATTTCTAGTGATTCTGCATACTTTACTGCATTAACTTTAATTTACCTTTTTTATTTCTAGATTCAGACAATCTTATGTTAACAATCAATAGCTTCTTGATTAATCATTTTGAGTTAATCTTTAAATGTATAACTATTCGAATTCAATAAATTCACAATCCTCGGATTTCACGGATCACAAAAAGAAATATTTTGAACAGTGGCTTGTCCCCCTATTGTTAGCGCCACCTACAATCAATGCTTCTTACACCGCGACACAGAGCAACTTGCATCCGTTACAGCGGGGTTTCTTTATTTTACTGTCACAGAACATCAACGGATCCAAACGACGGCTAAGTGGGGAGGGGACTCCCCCCCCCCCTTTCTTTCACCCTCCCGGAGAGAAAGAGAAACGGAAGCCGGACAATAAAATCCCGGATTCTATGTACCCTCATAAATTGACCATCCGTTCCCGAGCATAGGGTGCAGTAAAGAAGATATTAATAATATATACTTCTATATAAATCGTTGATAACACACGTTTTAAAGCGTTTTGCAGCACGCTGAAATGATTGTAAAAACGGAGCAGTAATTCTCGTTAAAAGTGTCGTTTGGGAGAGAAAATAGAGTTTCGGAGGGGGGAACGGAGTGTTTTCGTTTTCTTTTGAATGAAATCAGGTGACGATTTAGCAAAGAAATGGGACTGAAAGAGGTCTGTTTGCGTCGGATAAAAGTGTATTTTATTTCGTAGTCTGAAGTATTACGTGCGCGCTTGATATGCGTAAGTGCTCTGCAAGCTCGATTTTTTTTTCTTTCTTGGAAGGAGCGTTTCCAAGCGAAGATGGAAGATTCCTCTAACTCTTTGTTGGAGTAAGTTAGCAATATTTATTTGTCCAAATCCAAGGCTTTTGTTCACTAATTCAGAAGTTAGCAATATAAATAAATAGTTATTAATATCAAATTGTTACTAATAACAATAATAATGGCAACAAGAGCGAAAATGACAGCAATCAATAACAATAGCAGAAAGTAATAATACTAATGCCAATGATGATAATGAAACAACAGCAATAGTTTAAGCGACTAATTTAGTAATAATAAAAATAACAATAATGATTTTAAGCCACAAAAGCAGCTGAAGGTAGATTTTATTAACATCAGTAGCTTAACTTTTAGAGGCTCAACAATTTTTATAAGAGGTAGTTTTCTGTTTACAAATAAGAAAAAAAAATGAAGGTTCGTGGGGAACCATTTACTAATCTTTATATGCAGGATTCTACGAAAGGAGTTTCTAAAATCACATGGGAATGCAGATGATACAATGCAGTTACTTAATAAGCTTTTTTTTCTTTTTTTCTTTTACAGAACTACGTAATTGTATAATGTGGATGTTAATAAAAGATCGATACATAAAAAGACATAAACTTTCTTTTTACGAAGTAAGAAAAGCAAGAGTTTTTGCTATCTTTTTATGGTGTCTGCTTTCTGTTAGCAAATCAGCAAGTAATTTAAAAGATTTTTTTTTTTACTGCACTGAAACATGTTGTTAAGGTCCTATTATGAGCTACAACGGTGGCTTAGCGCCATCAGAAAGAACATTCCTGTTTTATTTTACGTAATGGTAGAAATAAGCAATTATGCTCCTCTGTGTGAAAGTAATTTTTAATGAAGGAATAAAAAGCAGCCAATCAGTAAACATGAGGGCGTGGTCATCAATCTAGAAAGTTAATAATAATGTGAGTAGAAAAGCATAGAAAGATTTCGTTGTCGTCGCAATCGGTATGGATTCACCTACAATAATGAGGCATACGAATGAACTTTTTCCTTTCGAAAGCACAAATAAAAATAATGACTTAAGAATATTCAGGTGAAGCAGTTGATCTACACATTATGATTAAAGTGAAAAACCAATGTAAATAAAGCACAAATTTTGTAGAAAATACAGCAATTCATTTAATCTACACATTAGTTTTGTTTCACTTTCTTCAAATATTATAAGTCACTAAAAAATTGCTTATGACAATATATATATATATATATATATATATATATATATATATTAACATGGTTAAGTAGATTATTTTAATAATAGCAGGAAAAAAAAGAAACGCATTAAAATTCTATACATAAATTAGTTTCGAAGGCAAAAACTGTGGTCATATTTTCCTTACTGCTAACTTGAGCCACTTTTATTTCATAAAACATCGGAGAAGAAATTTTCATTTGTATTATGGCCACTTCGCCAAAACTGTCTAGCATTACTTCAGTTTTTGCATTTCTTTACGTTACGCTTCAATGAAAGCAAAATTTTGCTCTGGATGTATTTCATTATTTAAAAGCGTAAAGAAAATTTCGAACGAAAAAGCAAACATGCCGATTATATTCAAGAGGCAATCTCACAAGTACACTGAAAGCATTTAAAAAGATGATTTCATCCATTGTAAAAGCATTGTAAGAAGAAATATTTTTTTAAAAAAAAGGTGGTGCACAAAACAATTAAATAAAGAAATGGCCACATTTTCTTCAGAATATTTCTGTTTTTGGAAGTGCTCCAATTCAAAAACCGCTCCCCAACCATCATACACAATAGCGCATTAAAAAGAAATTGAATTTGTTTAACCCAGGAAGGAAAAAGAGGGGGGAAAAGGAGTGAAAAAAAAGATCAGTTGAAAAACGGCCGCTCCGTCAACTTTACAAACTTTTGCGAAAAGAATTCGTGTAGAAAAAGTCATCTCTACACCCCATCACAGCATGCGACCATCTCATTTGTCGCTAGATGTCACTGCATACGGTTCCCGCCCACGAACTACCGATTTCCGGTTTCGGACCCCGGAAGTTGGAACTGAGGGGGAAACGACTTCTTTCCTTCCTGCTTTTCTCCAGTTTTTATTTCTCGACTTCTAGAAGCCATATTGTTTGTTTTTCTCCGTTTCCGAATATCGTCAAAAGATGAGGCCTCTGATGGAAGGACTTAATTCCTTTTTTATGACTCGGAATGCAGGAGCGACCGAATGTCTTTTTTCGCGGGCTTTCCATCGGTCTCTCGGCCGTTCCTTGTCTTCCTCTGATGTCGATTTCTTTTATGATATGAGGAAGCGATTCGAATGAACTGTCTTCTAGGCATACCCTCTTAGAATATAGCTTTGGTTTACATATAAAAAGAAGTTATTCTTAGTCGATGGGAAAATTAGAATACGATTAGAGGCCATTTCAACGAAAATAGTCATTTAGAACCGCGCATCACGACTCATCTATTTCATTAAAAATAATAATTTCAAAAGCTACTGAACAAAATTTTGTTACTTAAAAATTACAAACCTGTTTGTGAGTTCTTAAGAAAAAAAATGTTCATTACCTTAAGAAAATTATTACGTTTTAATGAAAATTATGACCTGTCTTGTGCGGGACATAACAGCTGCTTTTTCGTTAGGATGGCCATATGCAATTTTTTTTTTCAACCGTTTAAATTATTATTTCGCTACAAATAAGACATGTTTCCTTCACATTGGCACCTAAGCTTTTAAAAATCTATTATTTATTTCGTCATTGCGGTGTTAATAAAGTAAAAATATCATTTAATTCATGCAGCAAAGCACAAGAGGTTGACTTTGGATGTCAACCTCTGCAATGCATGCAAATAAATTAAATTTAATCGAATTAAATTTTTGAGTGAAAATGTAATTGTGTTAAGAGTATCTTTGTATTAAACGTGAAGATTAAAAAATGTGCTTATACTCTTGTTTGATTCAAGTGTTACGATCTGCAAAAACGTGCTGATGAAACTATCGAGTCCAATGGTTCCACCCGTGACGGAGGACTGACCCTTTTCTTTTACTACAGTAGACAGCTATGTTAAAGGACTATGTGAGCATTAAATTTCTCTGTTTCCCAAGCAGCGAGGAAACATTTTTACTTTTTCTGTATTCGAAAGATATAGAAGAATTTTTTTTCGTTTTAGTTTAGACAGAATATTTGGTTTGAACGTTTTTTACTTCTTTTTAGAAAAAAGGAAGTATTGTATTCGCGAAAACATTTTCACTCAAAAATCGGCCTTAATTTCCATTTTTCTCACCCCCGAATGAATGTTGAGTTTTTTTTTCCGACCCAATCACAAGTGAATATATGCCTAGGAACGTACAGACACCCGAAATATCCATTTTGACGATCCCCGAGTTAATTGCAACGAATTTTCTCGTGACGTCTCGTGACGTATATACGTATGTATGTGCTTATGTGTGTATGTGTGTATGTATCTCGCATAATTCAAAAACAGTATGTCCTAGAAAGTTGAAATTTAATGCGTAGACTCCTAGTGGGGCCTAGTTGTGCACCTTCCTTTTTGGTTGCATTCGGATGTTTCTAAGGGGGTCTTTTGCCTCTTTTTGGGGGGAAATCATTGTTAATTTCGATGTAAACTCAAGTTGTGTTATAATTTGGCGGACACTTGGCGATATATCGCCAGTCTTCTGGTCGCCAAGTTTTGTCACCAACTTGGCGACAAATTTTGAGAGGTTTTTTTTTAGATTTGTTTTCAGTTTGGCCACGTGATATTTAGAGAGTAAACAATTGTATCACATTAAATTTGCCAATAATGGGGAAATGACATTAAATTGGAGTAAAAGGAAGTCATGTGATGCACACATCAGCTCGTTACATTTGGCACGGCTGCTACAACGCAAGTAATGCATGGTATAGCATAAAAATTAATAGAAGACTAGACTTTCACGAAAACAGGTGCTGAATTTCTTTTGTTCTTCATCATTCAACGGATAGGTAGCGCAATCGAACGTGCTTCTTGCGTAGCCTGACCGCCATACCTCAAGAAGTAATGCATTCAAACAAAAATTAGTTTAAAGATGGACCTTAATGGAAACATATGCTGATTCGTTAAAGAATGAAAATGTAAATCTAAACTTTCACAATGTGTTTCAAAACTACTGAAAACTCAGTGTCTAATGCATGAAAAAAGTTTACGTGGAAACAATTGTAGCACTATAAAATTTTAATATTTACAATTAATAAAATAGATCTTTTGATAATAATTTGAAAGTGAAAAATTAAGCTTCGCATAAATATTCCAAAAAATTATTCTTTATTTCCCAGATTCTTTTATTTTCGTTTTTTATTGATTACAGATCATAAATACGGCAAGAAAAATGTTTGTAGAGCCACACTGTTTCAGACCCTGAAAACATTTATAGTCAATTATGCGTCAACCTGTTGATCGACCGCTATTGGACAACTTATGGTCACCCTATTGGTCAACTTATGACCAATTATGCTTAGTGGGCTTCTGAAAATTTTGATAAGCATATTTTGAGGATTGCGTTAATGGAGAAAAAAAAATGTGTGTGTGTGAGAGAGATTATTTTTCCTTAAATGAGCTTTTAAATATATTTTCAGCATGGAGATAATGCAATGAAAAAAAAATGAAACAACAATGTTTGAAGCAACAAATAAGGTAAGAACTCTAAATATATTAGAGACATTAAAACTGTTTACCCAAACTTGGTGAGGAGAAGTGGGTAAAATGCAAGTTTAGAAAAAGAGAGAGAGAGAGAGGGAGGGTAAAAACCTTCCTCACTGCAAAACGAGCATTCTTTTACTTGTCCGTTAGTTACCAATTTAAAAGCTGTTGGTGCATCCATTATGATTCTAAGTAAGGAATTTTTCCATAAGTACATAGGACATGTAAAGGGGATAAAAGGAAATGTTATTTCCTGGCTTACTGCTGTAAATCTTTCTTGTGTTATCTTGTCTGTAACTAAAAATTTCGGGATACTCTAGCAGTTATTAAGTGGAAGAGGCAAGGTTCATGCGAATAATTTTTTTTTAATTCAAAAAATTTATTTATTGTTATTGATTGGCGTAAACATTCTGTTTCACAGATTTTCCGGCAAAAACCTCCGATGTGAATTCCTGAACATCAAATGATTTCTGTGTTGAACTTGGCAAAGATCTAACGTAAGCTATGATTTGTTTAACTACTACCTCATATGAGGGTTTCTTACATAAATATGTCTCAAAATATTTTTAGTCCCCTTTTAGAGCGATTTTTACCACTAATTATTTTATTTTTTAAATAAGTTCTTTATAACAATAATTTTCTATCTAATATTAGGGCACGTTTTGCTGTTTTTGCATAGCTCTTACTCTGTCACTGAATGCATTATGACTTTGCAGCCCCGAAACATGTGAATGTAATTTTCATTGTAAATATTCGATGAATAACATTAAATTCATCAATGTTTATTGTTTGTAACATAGGTCACTAAGTTGCGCTAACGTTAAAAACGGAACATAAGATTTGACATAATGTAAAGCTTACTCTAAATTTTTGAAAACATTTGTTATGAAGAATTACTTTGTTTAAAATATTTCTGAAAAGAGTGCTCTTTTTATTTTTATACTAACGCATATAATCACTTAAACACCGGTCTAAGCAACAATCAAAAGAAAAAATAATTCTAAGTTTTATCTAAGTCAAGAACGAAACCTGTCTTATCATATCCAATCAGATAACCAAGGTTGCGCTGAGGGACTCTATTTCTTTGGCGTCAAAACATCACTCCCGCTGCTCCCGGTCGGCGCAACATGTAGCAGTGACGTCACAGGTGGAGGGATACCGCGAGACCGTCTGTAAAGCATGTCTCTCACTTTGCTTCAATGATCAGTTGATGGTTTGAGCTTCAAGTGGAATGGCGCGATTTTCGAGGCTTGGACTGACACTGAAGCGTGTAGGTGAGTTTTCATGTTCTAAAAATTGGGATTCTAGCTTAACATGGTATTAGGTTTTGATATGCTTTCGAATGCTTTGATATTAAATATAAAATATGCTTTGAAATGCATAATAAAAGCGAGAAGTTGAAAAGGTTTCTTATATAGGAAACAAACCTTGTTACATTCTTACGGACTTATGCTTTTTTCCAAAGGCGATCTCAATAAAATGCCAAGCAATATGCCATCAGTTTGTTGAGAATCTACGATAGAAATAAACTACAACGAATGTAACCTAACAAATGATATATGAAAAATCTTACAAATATCCCTTCATTCCTGAAAAACCTAGCACATCTATGCAAGTCTGGATCTACGGTCCGAGAAATTAAAAAAAAAGCACTAAGACTAATCAACGTTGCAAATATACACTACTGGCCTCTGCGGAGGGCCCAACAGATTTTGTTGCAGGGGCGTGCAAATTTTTAGATTACATCTATGGATTTAGGAGAAATTTTATAAACATATTTTGAGGATTGTATAGAAGAAAAAAAAGGAGTGTGTGAGATAAAGATAAATTATTCTTCACTTTTTCAGCATTAAACGGGAGAAAATTGATTTAAAAAAAAAAAAAAAACTTTGCATGTCAATTTGGTGTGCAGGTGAAACGCCAATGTAAAGATATGAAAGGAAATTTTTTCTAGATACAAGGAAGATAAGTAAAATATTAGTTCTATTTACTAGAGTAATTACCAAGAGTTCTATTTACTAATTATTTCTCTATTAGTAAATAGAACTCTTGAGGAGATTTTATTATTTTCCGATCCAAGTAATTTTCCTCACGTAAAATGCCGATGTTGATTCCGTGGCATTTGTTATTTTTAGTATTATGCTGATCGTTTTTATTGTTATTAATTGATTACTCATATTATTATGTTATATTGATTGTATCATTAATGTTTGCCAAAATTTAATAAAATTGAAGGATAATAATCTGAGAGATATTAGATTATATGAATTCAGTATTAAAATTTTAGTTTTATGGTAATTATTTTAACTAATGAAAAGAATATATAAAACAACAGGAAGCCTAAAATGCGTTCACAAAAGGGGAAGAAAAGAATCGTTTAAGTTTAGATAAACTTATTTTTTTATTTGGTTTTTCTTCTCCTAATTAAAATCATTGCTTCCTAGAAAATACTACTTTCCTAAAAGTGACTTAAATAATACTATTCCAAACTTTACTTAAAATAAATGCAAAAGTAACGAAATGTTGTCATTATTGGGTTTATATGCACACATAATTAATAAAAATGATTATCTTCTCTTGGTCTGAAAATAAATAAGAAATCCAACGTTAGTAAAGCTCAATTTGTGAAAATATTTTGCACACTTGCGCAGAATTACATAAAAAATTTTTGTCAATGGAAAAAAAAAAAACGTTTCTCCCCGAAGCAAAAACAGCAGTCTGCAGAGAAAAGATGCAGACATGGGATGAATCAAATTTGTCACATTCAGTACAAATACTGTTATACAATACTATTTTTAAATTTACATTACATGGATTAATATTTCCTCAACTATGTATTATTCAAATTTATGCATTTCATTAATTTTATTTTTCTTTGTTTTATTCGCGGACTGTCACTTTGTATCAGTAACTCAAAAACTCTCTGCATTGAAAATCGGGATTCTTAGAAAAGGAAACATGTGCTTGGAATATTTTGTCTCCATTTCGAGCATTAATGATGTTGATGTTATTGTCTATATATACTCTCTAAGACGTATAAGAACTTAACAAAGTATTTAAAGCGTATTTAAACTTCAAAATTGAACTCCCGCGCTACGTTCTGGGAGGCGAATTCCATTCATGGAAGATTTACTAGAGCTTAGAGTCAGAGTCAGAGCCCTGGCCAACCTATTCCCCATTTTGGATCCAAGAGTGCTTTGTAACCCATCTTGTTCACAGTAGGGGGCTGTGGGGCAAAGTGAAATGGTGAAGGACAGTCGGACCTATATATAGAAAATTCGATGTATAGAAACGATCTTATTTTATCATGAAAATATCCTAAAACATTAAAATTAAAGCTAATTTTCGAACATAAAACCCAATTTCTAATTTATACGAGCATCGGATTAAACGAAAGTGAAAAATTAACAGAAATTACATTTTTACACCAACATACATATTTCTATTCTTTGCCAATTCAACTTGATCGCAACATGAGGGGATTTTCGTTTTGACAATGTTATTGAGAGAAAAGTAAAAAATCAATCTACTTAACTTGAATGATTTTTACTGAAGCTAAAAAGGCTAGGAATGATAATCAACAGACAAAAAGGATAACTTGAAACTGATTTTACAGTGTTACTGGTTACAACTAAGATTTGGAATAAAGTTATGGGAATTTAAGAACTCCAGAACGGAACAACGACCTATCTACACACCCCTCAAACCCAGATTTCTTATGAGTTTCTTAGCAACCTTTAGTAAACATAAAATTTTCTCCCCTAACCTTCATTTTTCATGAGACAAACAGTCTAAAGCGGGAAAAAAAAATCTACGAATGTCTCGAAAAAAATTTCGCTATATAGAGATTTTTTCGATATATCGAAACAATTTTTCTATGTAATGAACATTGAAATTTGCTGGGATTTCGACGTATAGAAAATTTCGATATGTTGAAGTTCGATATATGGAGGCTCGACTGTATTTACTCTGCTTTAAGAGTCACCCATTTAGTAATATTTTAACTTTGTAGTAACACATGTAGTCAATTCCAGTCAAGAAAAAATTACCTCAGAAAATCAAAGAATCTGATAATACAAGCAATTTTCAGAAATGACACATATATTGCAATATTTTGTTGAAAGTCAAATTTTTTTTTTTGTTTTAATTAAATGATAAAATTCTTGTATTTAACATTTTAAATATTAATTGAGGTCTTCTAATATTCAGAGCAGTATTTATTTGTACAATATTAAGCTCATTTGTATTTTAAATGCTTTGCACAATTTGTCAAGTGCATGCAGGGCAAAGTGGAGGGGGAAAGTGAAATAGTTCATTTCCTTTACTTATTCAATCTCTTATTAAATCACTTACGTCTTCCTTTATTATTTATTTCATTTATCATTTAATAATTCCCTTATTTATTCATTTACTAGCTGCGTCGCCCGGTTTTGCACGGTTCACCTCTAAAATAAAAGCTATGTCAAGTGACGCGTGTTCAACAATTAGTTTTAAATAATAGAAAAAAAATATAAAATTTCCCATCAAAATAATGATTCTTAAATTTCGTTAACGCAACCCTCCATTAATACAACTACAATCCTTGATTAGCATCTGCTGGCAGTCCGAAAAAATAATAATAAATAAATAAATAAATGGCCAAAAAATAATTAAAAGGGAAAATTTTACTTCAAAGCAAAAAGCTTTATATGTTCACAGTCGAGAAAAAAATGGCAACAGGTGAAAAAATGATTTTGTTCACGCTAATTTAAATTGAGCTCGTTGACAAACGATCAATTTCCGATTTGATATTGGTGCTCCATTAGGCTTAAAAATGTTTTTAACTCTTTTCCCGGTGATTTTACAGCCTTGTTTTTTTTTTTTTTTTTTTTTGAAATTGGAAGGAAGTAAATCTACTTTAGAAGTATTTTTCGCGGGCTTTCGAATGGTGCTAAAATTGAACTGGTCGGATTGTTATTTCGGATAGAAAGAGCCATTTCATGCCATTTTTGTGCCCTAAAATGAAAATTCGAACGGTTCGGTTCTTTTTTGGCGTTCGAACCTCCCCCCTCTACGTTCCTTGTCGGGTGCCCAAGTACCACCCTGTCAAATTTGGTCGAGATCCGACGTAAACTGTGGATTTGTATGGGGAACAAACATACACATAAATTCTCTGTTTTATTTTTTAGATTCACGTATTTTCTAATTCATTCACTATTTTATTAACTGATTTATTTTTTCTTATTTATTAACTTATTTATTCATTTATTTATTCGTTTATTGTTTACCTTCTTATTAATTTATTCTTTTGTTCACTTATTTATTTGATCAAAAATATTTTAAATAACCATTGAATAGGAAATACTTAATTAGAAAAATATTTTATTTTTCCCTTTGTCCCATGAAAAAAGAAAGTGAAAATTTTTCACATTTTTTAGAAGGTACAAATTTACTGCCAAAATGAGAAACACTGTTTCAATGCAAATTTAATACAGAACAAAATTATTTTTATTTCTTTATGTACAGTAATTTTCAGAACAATATTCCAACTCGCTTATTTCGAAAAAAGTAAGTTAGCTTAACTACTTCACGTTGCCCTACATTCCCATACTTGGAAAACTTGTCACAGATTCTTGCTGCTATGTCGTAACTAAAAAGCTCAAAGGTTCAATAAAAAGATATTTTTAGCAAGTAAAGGGGAAAAAATGCTGAAATGTTCACTAGAATTTTTTCGTTTTTTCTCTCAGAACATTTCCTGCTTTTCACAGGCTCATTTACTACGCTTAATAAAGTTGTTATCGTATTTGATTTAAGATTAAAAAAAAAAAAAAGTTTTTGAAGAAGCTAGAATTAATTAAGTGAAAACTGCTAAAATGAGTGTGGAATAAGCTTATAAAGAAAAGCCATATTTTTGCTCACAAGAAAACTTCACTTTAGTGTAATAATACTCGTAAAAACATAAACAACAATCACAAAAACTGAGTGAAACGTGTTGATTCGCGCAACAACTATTTCCCCATTTTTCCCGTTTACGATAAACGTGTAAGCAGAGCCTGACGTGCCATTAGGCTCGTGAGGTTTGACCTATAGACTCCCGAATATAGTAAACCAGATTGAAAATTATGGGAAAATATGGTTTTAATTTATCTATTTTTATGTTTAAAATGAAGAGCCATGTATAAATGCTCAGCAATGTGAAATTTAACATCAAAAGAGTCATATTTTGTCGTCTGGTGCTCTGTTTAGGTAGTTTACAATCGCCGCCGTAAATGTCAAGAAGGGGAAGAAGCCTCTGAAGTATGTTGCCGAAGGCGGTGGAAGCGGACTGCACGAACGCCCTGTCGGCTAATTTAGATAAAATTGTGATGTAAAAAGATTAACTTTTGCAGGCATTAACAGAAACTTAGCGCATTTAGTTTTTTTTGTAAGATTCTTTTCCTTAAAGGATTTCAGGTTTTATTTAGAGGTTAATTAAGGGCCATGGCGTGCAGGTGTGTGTCATAAGTGTGTGAGTTTCATATAAGTAAGGTAAATACCGTTTCCTCTTATCCGGGTTAGTGAAAACAAGCAGAGGGTGGATGAAAACGAGATTTAATTTACAAAAAAATTGCAGTAAAATAAAATTTCTCCTGCACAATTATTTTCTGGGAGTATAATCTAGGATGCAATGCACAAAAATGCATGTCTAAATTCATCTAAGATGTAAGGAATAATCTCAAGTGGGAACATTGAAATTTTTTAACAAACTAACCGACACAACCCACTAATCTACCAATGAAAGTAACTTGCTAAAAGAAAAAGAATGTCACTGAAAATGTGTTGCAAGATTGGAGTATTTTTAGTATATTTTGACGAGGTTTTATCGCATTCTTATCTGACGGCGACGAAAATACAACGAGAATGCGTAAAAAATCGACTTCCGCTCCGCTCTGAAAGTGACGTCACATGCTGTGTTAAACGAAACACTCATGAAACCAGGGCCGGATTTAGGGCAAGGGAGGCGGGGCTACTGCCCCGGGGCTTCCACAACAAAGGGGCCCCCACAGTAAAATTTTTACAAAATATCCTAACTTTCACGGGTCAGCAAATTTTACGTTTTTTCTCCCAGACATTTTTTTTTTAGTTCTAGAAAGAATATTTCTAAATATCACATGAAAATAACCTTAAAAGTACATAACGTTGCCCCGGTGCCTTCACACTTCCAAAGCCGGCCCTGCATGGAATGAAAGCTAAACGCGCTTCAAATGCAATTTTACGACGAGAACCAATAGAGTTGCAACTTCCTTTGAGATCTGGGAATGACGTCATACTCTCAAGAAAAGGAAACGCGTTTTAAACGGAAACCAAAACCACGCATCTAATGAGACGTGTACAATGTTCTGCCGATAGCGGAAGCTACCCATAACACATTCAAGAAATGATTTTACTTTTAAAAGAGAGATTTGAGGCAACACTACAAGAAGCCTCGAGTATGTATGCTTTTTGTTTTTAATTTTTATTTTTGCTGATAATAGTATTGGATTGTATTTGAGCGCTTCCGTATTCTGAGTCAAATGTACCCAAAACAAGTTCAGAAGTAAAGTTCGAATAAAAATTATCCCCCGAAAAATTAAACTAATGATATCCTCATGTTTTGTTGAATGTTCTTCCCTCTACATCAGCTCCAATCTTTTGCAAAAAGCAAGGAGTTTTTAGTGGCCCTAAAGTAGGTGTTTGCAATCATTTGTAAATTTTCTGCCTTATGAACTTTTTTTTTGCTAGTTATTGCCTAAGACAATTTAAAAGAATTTTTGACCATATGTATTTATTTAAATATAAGTTGCGAAAACTAAACAAAATTGGAAAAGAAAAAAAAAGTTGTTTTAAATTATTTTTGTCTTGCAGTCAACTAGCAACATCTGTTTTTAAGTAGTTTCTACCAAATACAACGAGAATTCAAGCTGTAGTTTGGGTAAACCTATTCTGGCAGCATTGTGAAGGCCACGCAGACCTTAATCATAGCGTTTCGACGCTGCCAGGTTAAGTTTGCCCCAATTATAGATATTTTTATATAGGCTTTCGTCAATCCAATTTGGTTGCAGTCAAACAGTACACACCAAACTCTTGTTTTTATGATTATTATAGTTATTATTATCATCATTATTATAGTTACTGTTATTATCATTATTATTGTTATTAATATTATTAATATTCTTCTTCTTATTATTATTATTAGTATTATTACTACTACTATTATTATTAATATCAATTATAATAAAATATTAAATATTAATTATAATTTTATAATTTATTTATTATTAATAATATTATTCTTAATAATATTATTCTCATTATTGCTGTTATCAGTATTATTATTATTATTCATCCATGGCGCGACAGCCCTGTGTGGGCCAAGGCCTTCTGAACCAGCTGTTTCTTCAAGTAAAATATAGTTTGGCCATGAAAACTCTCTTTAGAAGGCTGCTATTGTCAAGGCAGATAACGTTGCCGAACCAACTTAGACGGCTAATCTTAATAGTGTGGACATCATCTGGGTATTTGAATAAATTGTACGGATAAAAATTGAGCCTTCTACACCAGACCCCATTTTCCCGAATTCCTTCAAAGATGCTTCTCAAGATTCTGCGCTCAAGGGTACCCAACAGTCTTTCCACTCTCATAGTTCGGTTCCAAGTCTCTGAGGCGTAAGTTAAAGCGGAACGTGTGAGTCTTTTAGAGATATAATCTTTTTTTGGGGTTAAAAATTTTGAATTTCGGAAATTTTGAATTGTTATAATTACTATTATTATTATCATTAATGTTATTATTGTCATAGTTATTATTATTACTCCTATTATAGGGAAGTTTTCGATTTTTCCATTTTATTTTTATATGATAGAGTAACATGTATGAACATCATAGGTGAAAAAATTTTTGCGACACGATGAGTAGTTTTTTTAAAATTAATTTTTAAAGTTCAAGCGATTGTGACGTCAAATGACACAGGAAGTGACGTCATACGCTCTTCCGCCGCGGGAGAAGCCGAAGGACGTGCAGTTGGCTTCGAAGACGAAACGTAAGGCTTACCTCCTCGCATTTAACTCCTCGCGTTTCTGGAACATTAAACCTCTCATCCTTCTCGGAAATATTCGCATACCATCATTGATGTTACTTGAGGAAGATTATTAGATTGTGCTTTAACGGATCCGGCCCCCATAGTGTTTTCAAAAGGATTATTGCATTTCTGAAAAAGAAAAATATCAGCGCGCTCAAAATGTCCGTAGCGAAAACAAGTGATCTTCGGCGGAAGGCTGCCCATTAGTGCCCTGTGACGTAAACTCGTGACGTTTCAGAAAAGCGCACTTTTGCGCATGAATTTTTAAAAATTCATTAAAAATCAATCACGGTGTTTTAAAATTCGGCGATGGTGAATTTTTTAGTTTTGAGGGTCAATTAACAATATCCAATAGTCAAAATATGAACATTTATTAGGTTGCAACTTCCCTATTATCATCATTATTATTATCAGCCCATGCTTTTTTTAATTAATGAAGTAAGAAACTAACTATTTAATGAACTTTTCCATGTCTAGTGCCGTTTAAAAATTTACGAAATCGACAAGAGAAAAAAATTCTTTTAGTTGTACAGAAGTACATGAAGTCACGTGTGTATAATAATAGTGTAAAACTATTTTCCGAATAAAAAGTCAAAACTTCGTGTGAAAAGAGATAATGCTGCAATGATAGAAAAAAAAAATTGCAGCCTAAAAACACGTGTATACAATAGTTCTGGCAAACTGTATTTTCGACTGTTTGTTTTCTCTTGAATTATGTCCCGAATGGTAAAGCTCTTGAGGAAATTTAAAAGCAAACTATTTATATTTCACAGACGCGTTCAAATATGAATCTGATTTAGTCTTCAACTAAGCATTAAAAATTGCAGTTTGCGGTATCTATAGGTAAAACTCCCGTCGGTAAAATCTGAAACTTCTTTTTTAAAAGCTTTGGATATTTATTTTACATTAACACATTTATCTTCTACTGTGAGTTTATTCAAGCAATAAATCAACCCTTTTCCCCTTCATTTCTTTTCTGCTACTGACACAAGATTTCCATATCAACGGCGAAATGAATCGATTAAATTCTTCGATGTATATGTGCTCGTTGATTTAAATTTCGAGACAAAGATTGATTCAACCATTATTGATTCATTGAAATTTTGCTTCCATTGCAGTTCAGGAGTCGAAAGATATTCAATAACAATCTTCTTTTTTTTTTTTTTTAAATCAACTATAAGTTATATGTTCAGTAAATTACCGCCCAATTGCCAGGGCTAAAGCAAAAATACATGAAACACACGGCCAGCTCAGTCATTTCCAGCCGAGGACTGCAGTTTCGTGCTTATTAGCACTCATCAGCCCGGCATAGGAAAGTGACTGAGCTTTAGATGGAAAACTACTTAAGGAAGCCAAGAGTGCCAAACAAACTGGTAGCTAACATATAATTAGCGGCTGGAAATGACTGAGCTGGCGGTGTATTTCATGTATAAGTTATATGTTTTTTTATTTCTCTAAAAGAATAACAGTAAATTAAATATTTTGTTTTTCTTTCTACCTTAAAACTAAACATGTGTTTATTCCGACGAGGTAGTTAGATGCCTTTCTTGTTCAAATAAGTTACAGAATATACGCCGATTTAAGTGGAAAATAATATTTCGTTAAAGAAAAGAACTTTGCTACATTTATTGCTTAAGAAAATACTAATTATTTTTTTTTTTTCAAAATTTTGAAACATTTTCACTTTTATTACGATAAAGGCTTTGTGAAAACTGAGTTTTATTCATTTTGTGATTGGTAACAGTGAGTTAACTGATAAATGAGTCAATCTTAGATACAAGGTTGGTTCTACCTGTAATGTTTGAAATATTTTCTGAAAATAATTATAATATCGAAGAAGTAATAATTTTCTTTATATTACATGTGGCTGCAAAATGGGGACAAAAATGGTTTGATAAACACCATTTTTCACAAGAAGGTAGCAAATATGATTAGAACATTTCTATTCTTATTTGAGATACGTTATTTGTGCGTGTTTTTTTTTTTTTTTTTTTTGTATGAAAAGGCTAAATACTCTGCCTTTTTATTAACAAAGAAGTTCGTATAGATAATTGACTCTCTGAGAGGGAAATAAAGTTCTAATCTAAATGAATGAAAAAGAACTCATGCAACACGCAACCAATCAATTCAATCATGTAGCTCAAATTAGAACGTTCACGTAAGCCTTTTTTTTACGAGGTGCTGTGTGAAGAGAAAGCCATTGCACATGCATACATAATGCAGTTAAAGAGGAAGGTCGTTTCGCTTTCCATATCGTAGGGGTCGCTTTGGACGTTGGGGAAGAAAGAACATTTGCGGCAATGCCAGACGATCAGTCAATCAAATGATTTCGCTCTTTTAGTTGGAGTTGTCTTCCTAAAAATAGGACGGAGTTGAGAGGGCGCCATTTTTGAGCTGCAAAAAATAATTTCGAAGTGAATTGCTTAGTTTCTGTAACTGAACTTTTTCTATAACTAAATTTACTCTTGAAGTTTTGTCTAACCCCACCCTTTTTTACGTAAATTCTTTGGAAAACATGTAATGTCATACCTAAATTAAATTCAATTTTAGAATCTAGATCTGTTGCTTCGCATGCAAATTATTTTAATACTTTTCTCGTAATTTTCAATGCTATGTTCACGGGTAGGCTTGTTTTTACTTCTGTTTCTTTTTTTTTCCAGACAACTTTTTATAGTCCTGTTTTCAAATAAAATACATTTTTTAACCACTGTGTTAGTTTTAGGAATGTGATAAAATAAATGCTAGTTTCTGAATATGACGTGTTTAATTTTTTACTCACCATTTCTGATATTTTCTTAAAAATTAATTCCTAGGTTTGAAAGAGTGTTTAAAATCAATAAAGTTGAACTTCTCAAGATAAATAATGTTAAAACTTTAATCTATCCTGGCGAAGACGTTAGTTTTTGCTTTCAGTGTTGGAAACAAATAATTTATATTTAGCGGCTCCCTTTCTTTTTTCTGTATATTGAAATTGACAAGCAATAAACTAAATTTTGAGGCTTTTTATTTATATGTTGTTAAATTAAAAATTATGCCAGTTTCTTCATAACATTTTCATTAACATCATCGGTAACAGTTTTATTTCTATGACTTGCATCGATGAAGTTTCAGGAACAACAAAAGAATGTATTTCTGAGATTCTCTTCACAAATATCAGTCAAACAAACTTCTTCAAAAGTTTCTAAATACTATTTGAATACTAGTGTGTTTTGTAAAGATAAAACCATTACGAGAGAAATTTTCTGTTTATATTTTTCAATAAAATAATAATAATGATAATAACAAAGTAATAACGATAAATAAATAAATAATAATCATATCAAAATATTAATATACTAATATTATTATTAATTATTATTATTGCTCAATTACCATCATTATTATTAAGACAAAACTGCACGAAATTTGCCAACGATTACAAGATTTTTTAAATCACTTATTCATTTTGTGTTTTCTCAACATTGTTTAGTGATTTCCTTTTCAGTGCAAAGTTTTTGTTTTATTTCTTAAAAAATAACATTCAAAATTATAATAACAGTTCTTGTCGTAGTAGTTATAGTAAAGTAGTAGTAGCAGTAGTATTCGTAGTAACGAGCTGATGTGTGCATCACATAACTTCCTTTTACTCCAATTTAATGTCACTTCCCCATTATTGGCAATTTTAATATGATTCAAGTGTTTACTCATTAAATATCACCAACAATGGACAAATTGAAACCAAATTTAAAAAAAAAGAAAAAAATCACCAAATTTGTCGCCAAGTTGGCGACAAAGCTTGGCGACCAAAAGACTGGTGATATATCGCCAAGTGTCCGACAAATTATAACACCACTTGAGTTTACATCGAAATTAATAATGATTTCCCCCTAAAAAGGGGCAAAAGACCCCCTTAGGAACATCCGAACGCAACCAAAATGAAGGTGCACAACTAGGCCCCACTAGGAGTCTATGTACCAAATTTCGATTTTCTAGGGCATACCGTTTTTGAGTTATGCGAGATACATACACACATACGCACATACATACGTACATACCGAGAAAATTCGTTGTAATTAACTCGGAGGTCGTCAAAATGGATATTTCGGGTGTCTGTATGTTCCTAGGCATACATCCACGTGTGGTCGGGCCGAAAAAAAAACTCAACATTCATTCGGGAGTGAGAAAAATGGAAATTAAGGCCGATTTTTGAGTGAAAATTTTTTCGCGAATACAATACTTCCTTTTTTTATAAAAGGAAGTAAAAAGTAACGACAGAAAATGGATGATCCAAAATGTCCGCCAGAGTACAGTCTCGCATTCCGAAAAGGGATTCATCTCGGATCCAAACTGTGGAACTTCTTGAAGGGGTACAATTCTATTAAGTAGCGGGGAACAACTCATAAAAGTCGAGTCTCCTTCATTCAAAGCCGAAAGAGATTCGGGCAATGCCAATTGTCCCCGCGGTTTAATGCGGCCATTTCTATGCTATGGGCGGCGGTATGAGGAGTGGACGATCAAAGAGCTGTCGCTAAATTATTGGGCCCGTGTTCGCGACGTCGCGGGGCCCTTTATGGTTCTGTTTTTGTGGAGGGTGTCCCCGGCGGGGAATTTATTTTTATGGTTGTTTAATTCAATGGCACGAGAGGCAAATAGTGTGATTATCTGTGCCGCCTCGCCGAACAATTCTCGGCCCGGAATCGCTCTAATTTGTGATTAGTTCTTTCGCTCGCGCGCAGGATGATGTGGATCACTCTGCGGCTGAGACTGGCAGTTCGGGATGTATAACGAACGAGGGAACGTGTATCGGAAGGAAGAAAGACTGGACGTGCTCTGTCCAGATGCACTGAATGATTATCCATTTAACTTGCTTCTAAATGATACGTACATCGCCCATATCCCACTAACCAAACTGCCCAATAATCCGCATACTAGTCGGATCTCCATGTATCGAAGTAGCAAATTATCGGGAAAAAATTCGACGTATAGAAATTTCGATATATAGAAACAATCTTATTTAATCCTAAAAGTTTCCTAAAACATTGAAATTAAAGCTAATTTACGTGTATGAAACCCAATTTCTAATTGATACGAGCATTGGATTAAATAAAAGTTAATAATTAAAAAAATAATAGAAATTACATTTTTGCGCCTTCATACATCTTCATTCTTCTATCAATTCAACTTGATCCGCAACATTAAGGGATTTTCATTTTGACAAAGTAATCGAAAGAAAAGTAAAAAAACAATCAACTTAGCTTGAATGATTTTTACTGCAGCTAAAAAGACTAGGAATGATAATCAATAGACAAAAGGGAAAACTTGAAACTGATTTTACAATGTTACTGGTTACAACTAATATTTCAAATAAACTTGAGGTTATTTAAGAACTCCAGAACGAAACAACGACCTATCTACACACCCCTCAACCCGAGATTCCTTATGAGTTTTCGTAGCAACCTTTAATAAGCATAATTTTCTCCCCTAACCTTCATTTTTCATGAGACAAACAGTCTAAAGTGGAAAAAAAAATCTACGAATGTCTCGAAAAAAAATTGATATATATAGAATTTTTTTCGATACATAGAAACGATTTTTCTATGTAATGAACATAGAAATTTGCTGGGATTTCGATATATAGAAAATTCCGATATGTAGAAGTTCGATACATGGAGGTCTGACTGTATATCCAAATCAGCGTTCCAAACTGATTGGAACTTTGTGTCCAAACACTCATCCAATTATCCAAAAATATCTGAGCACTTTCAAAAATTTATTACTTCGTTTCTGATCACTCTGTATTTGAAATTGTCAGTTTGGATTTTTTTTTTAAGTATTATTCCCAGTGTAAATACACAAATTAATGGACATAGATAATGCAGTTGCAATGCTATTTTACTCTTCTAAAACTACATAGAAATATGTAAAAGTATCTAAAATTAAATAATATATGTAACTTTAAGAATCAGTTACATATTAACATTATTGATCAGTGTGGAATGTATCACCAGCGAGTGAACGTGTACGGAAGGAAAAAGAATGGACGTGCTCTTTCCAGATGCCTCGAATGAATATGCATTAAACTTGCTTTTAAATAATACGTACGGCACCTATTATCAGATCTCCAACTAAGCGAACACTATGTACCTCCCCCTGCTTGGGATCACTTAGTAAATGTATTAGAATGGGGTGGTTTCCTTCAATCAAAAGTACTACGTTAGTCATTGAAATTGATAGAATGAGCAAAAAAGAAAACAAAATCACATATACCCAGAAAATACTTTGATTTTCCCAAGTTTTTGTTTAATTAATTTTTTTAAATGTCCGATTTTTCAAACAAGGCGTGGTCTTTATGACGTCACAAATGATGCAATTTGGCGTATCTTTCTACTACGTTTCCACGTTATGATAATTAAGCAGCGAATTATTTTACAATCAAGCAGCGAATTATCAAGCAGCGAATTTTTAAATTATTATTGATTGCGCTTTACGCTTGCTATCAACCCTATCGTTGCGAATACACGCGAGCAAAGATGCGAATTACATATTTTGTTCTGTGAATGGCAACAATGAATGGCATTTCATCATTTGTGATGCCACACGACAAAAATGTATACAATAAAAGCTCACAGATTTAAATAATTTTTTTAAAATATTAAACTTAAATAATTTATTTAAAAAATGGTCAGATCCTATGCTTTTAAGCATGCTCTTTCAGAAAAAAATACATTTATAATTTTGGAAACGACCCCATTATAAATTGTTAAACTTGCTTTTACATAATACGTGCAGCATATTATTTTACTTAAAAAAAATTAATAAATAAATAAAAATAAAAAAAAAGACACAGTTTCAGTTTAGGGAAGTAAATTGTTTTAGCTACAAATGATTTAGTACAAGTTTCTTTCAATTACAAACGCTATTGCACAAAACATGAAAAAAAATTGTGTCACTGAAGAAAACCTAAGGAAAACCCATTTGCACACATACAAACTCAATCTTTTGATTCTGAACAGTTCAAAATACAATTTAATCTATTGAAATCTACTCTCAAGCTTCTTCATCAGTGATAGAACATACCATATAGCTGTAGCATATAAGAAACAAAACTGCCGTGCTAAGCACCAAAGTCGTGTCTGCACTTTTTATCAAAATTGAGTTACGGCAACCAGGTGGTTCTATTTCACTTAAATACAATATTTTATGGTCATTTGTGAATGGGAAATATTTTATAATAAATTCTAAAGCAGTTGCATCTGAATCAAATACATTGTAGCCGCAAAACTTTAAACGGGAATTTCTCATTCTGAACTCAGATGTAGGTACGACTTTTGCGCTTAGCACAGTAGAATAGATAAATGAATAAGAGCAGACGCCTTCATGTCCGAAAGGCAAAGGGAAAAGCCAGAAATGGTGAGAATTTTCAGTCGCCAGCCTCCCTCTAGGGATTACGTCATTGTATGGAAACACGGAGAGTAGTGACTAAGAAGGGTAGCCGATGTCAGGAAATTATTTTTTCAAATAAAAAAATGATTTCTTAATATTAGAAACCAGTTGTAATTGTAGAATAATTTACAATTGGTAAAACAAAAATTAAAGAATCTTGTGATTTTTCGCTTTGACGGACGGTGAGTTTATTTCTCCAGCTCTTTCTTTCTTTTATTTTTATTTATTTATTTATTTATTTTTATTTTATTTATTTATTTATTTTTTGTTGTTGCTGTAATGGAAAGAGTCGCTTCAGCATTGAAACAGTTGTATACTTGAAATGATTACACTATGGTTGTTAAATTAAAAGTTTTCAAAAATATTGCATTTAGGTGTTTCGTATTTACAAGAGTCCGTCCTTTCTTTAACGGAGGAAAAGTTTTGAGCATCCGAAACTAAGCATCACTCAACTGAAAAAGTGGTTCTTATTAAAATATGTTAAAATAAATAAATAAAACTGCTATTCCAACAACTACCTGGATAGAATGGAAAAATAGGACACATTTTTTTTGAAACCTTCCTTTTTAACTACAAATTTGTTTAATAAAGTAAACAAACATCAGGCGTATTGAAAACAAAACCGTTACGCATTAAAGGATATATTTCAATCCTTTCAGTACAGTTAGACACATTCCTTAAGATACCCGTCCATTCATCCGAACTTTTGTTTATCCGAACTGGGATTCCCGACAGGTTCGTATAATCAGCTGTCCACTCCAAAGAGTCTGTACAGATGTCTGAGGCTTTATGACAAAATGGCAATATGATTCAGCAGACATTCTCAACCCCATCGACAGAGATAAGGTATTTCTGATAACTACTTTTCCATCTCCTGTCCACATCATCTGTATTTAAGTGTCAAGACCGACCCCCCCCCCGATTCCATCCGGGGGTATCCGAAGGGGTCGTGGCGACATTCTTCAGTTATCGCCCTATTAGGTATTTGAGTGCGAGTCGAAGTGTCCCTCGCAAGTCATCAGCGCTGCAAAAGGGCAATTGATGCGGGGTAAAGAAAGGGTTTAAGCCTCATAAACCCGATGGTGGCTCTGTCTTTTATGAGTCCCGGTTAATGACTGGGGCTCAAGGTATTTGCGGAGCCCGAAATCACCAGAAACGTGGATCTTTCGTTCGCATTCCGGAAGTTGAGATCAAGCAGCAGTGGTGTAAAAACTTGGCACGCCACCTACAGCTTGTTGTAGGAGAAATACATAAGAGAGAAATCTTGGTTAACCCCTTCAGTCGGAATTATGAAATATTTGACCAAAAATGTTGATATTTGGTACACAGTGTACTATGGTAAAGGGTATCTTATAGACAAAATTTTGAGTTTGCA
This sequence comes from Uloborus diversus, assembly GCF_026930045.1. Lineage (NCBI taxonomy): Eukaryota > Metazoa > Arthropoda > Arachnida > Araneae > Uloboridae > Uloborus > Uloborus diversus. The sequence goes on from NC_072734.1 coordinate 11,277,148, forward strand.
GGAGAAAAATTAAAAGAGTTATGACACGTCCAATATTCCGGACTTATGTTTTTGAAATCAATATTTCATATACAAAAACGATAAAATGCCGAACAAACTTCATTATAAAATGTTCTACAAACAATTATAAAACATAATATAAGCGTTTGAAACGATTAATTAAAGATTATATATTTTTTAAAATATCAGGAAAAAAACCTCGCTTTTCAAATGAAAATACATGGTTGGAAAAAATGAGCCACTCTCTATCTCTCAATCCTTATATGTCAGTGTTGTCAATCCCAAAACGAAAAATTATTTAACAGATTATAATAAGTAGACTGTAAAGAGCCAACTACAAAAAAAAAAAAAAAAAAAAAAAAAACAGCTATCAATTATTTGTCATCAACTATTAAATGAATAGCAGCTGTTTAAAGTGTATGTCCGGTATACCGGACACCAAGTCTGAAGGGGTTAATATCAAAACTAAGATGTAATCTGGTTGAAAGTTTTGAATTCAGTAGCTTTGCAGTTTGTAGGGAGGGGAAAAATCTCCCACCTCTTCGAGAGGATTTCTTTTTCCAGAATTTGCTTTTAACCCCTTAGGTAGATTTCTTTTCTGTTTTGAGGAACATTGGTTTCTGAATCCGACGGGTATAAATTTACTTTTCTGCATTTTTCGCTTACTAGTTCACTGATTTTTGGATTTTTTTTTGTTTTTGTTTTTGTTTTTGTTTCATTCGAAACAAAATGCAAATAAAGGAAACCTTTTTTTTTTTATTTTTCGACTATACTTGAAAGGTTTAGGCCATCTAAACTTTTACACACAGTGGAACTATAATGTTACTAACGTTAAAATTACAAACTGTATTCGCTGAAGAGACAAATACACTCTCCAAAAGCTTAATCATACATTTTTGAGAAACTCTCTTAGGACACACAAAACAGGAGAAAACCACAAGTTGCAGTAAAAAGTTGAACACAGCATTAGTGTGTGCGCGCTTTCATTTCGTGCGCTCAAAATATACTCACTGTGTTGCATTAAAAAATGACTTTCGTTAAAGCGAAATTAATGATAAAAACCGTTCCAGATTTTATCAGATACTTTTTCCTATATGAGCAAATAACATTTGCATTGAAAAAAAAAGGCCTTAGTAATTCCGAAACACATGTATTGTTTGCAATTTTTGTGTTTCATTAACTTTGTTGCTTTGATTTTAAAGTCGTGATCTCATGAAAAGTTTCGAATGCAACATCTATGCAGTATGTAGGACATTTGTTTTTTCAAAATCCGTTCTTGATCATATCTTTTTGAAAAATTCTCTCAAAATGGAACTAAAACGTAGTCTATACCAGAAAAACGGGTGATTTTGGAAACCAAATTTCTCCTAAGTCTAAACTATTTTGGCGCCATAAAAATCAAATAAACCAACCAACCAACCAAACAGTGTTGCATATTTTAAGTATCTGCCCAAATTTTAATCAAATACGTTTTAAATATTTTAATGATTTTATTCCGTCTTTGAAGGAGTTGCTGGGGACCCATCCCATTGCAATTTGTACTCCCTCTTCCAGGAGATTGGCTTCTACTTTTTAATTTAGTGTTTGTTTCGTCAAAATGTGATCTTGTCTTTTTCTTGTTATTCAAAGTTTCTGTCAACATATTGTTTCATAAGTTATTTTAATGTTTTTATTATTTATTTTAAACTACTGATATTTATACCTTTCTCCTCAAAACCCGCTTACTTTTATCATATCCTGACTTTATACTTATGTATATAATTGATTCTAATAAATCGTTTAGCGCAGTATAGCCCTCAAGGGCTCTTGCGCCATTAAAAATAAACAAACCAACCAACTAAACTATTTTGACATTTTAGATAATGTAATCCTTAAGTACACCGATAAGCATTACCTTACAGGTGCTGAGCACGACGTGTCTTGAATACAACGTCATGTAGATTGTGTACATTCCTGTAACCTCAACCGTAAATTGTCCATTAGGATGCGTAGTATCTTTAACGGGAATTTCTGTTACCTCTTGTTGAATTCTTCGTTCAAGTTCAGGAATAACTCATCTCTCTGGTAGTGGAGATTCCTGTCGATACAGCTTGGCGCATAGTAGATCGTCTTGCACTGCGCTGAAATGCTTCTCTCGCTGCAGCATTGTTTCCGGTGTGCTGACTGTTATTCTACTTCCTTGAGACTTCTTAGATAGTGCGGAGGAACATGTTCTTTCAAAATTTATAATCTAAGGTAAAAAGCCAGTACTGGTCACACTGTTAAAAATTCAGGAAACTTTTATGGTAAATATTACTCGAAAATGTAGTTTTTACAGTACAGAAAAAAATTACAGCAAACTGTACCGAAGAAAATAAACGATTGCAGCGCCAATTGATACACCACGTGACTTATAGTACAAAGCATATAACACCATATTTATCTTGCTCGATGCGTCCCAACTCGTATGGTGGGCAGCAAAGCCGCCTGCCATTTCGAAGGTCCCGAGATCGAACCTGCAGTTCGAATTTTGAGTTTTTTAACTCTCGTTTATTCTACCGTAAATTTTTACAGTAAAATATGATTTTATGGTAATAGTTACTGGCAGCATGGATGCCAGTAACTTTTACCGTAAAATTTCAGGAACTTTTTTAACAGTGCAATGCTTCAGTAGTGGCCACTTCAAGTTTACTTTTGTACTTTGAAAAAAGTAATGAACATGTTCTTTTTTGTTTGTACTTAATGTAACTATCATATTGAACCAATTCTATTCATCAATTTTTTGAGTTTGAAGTAAGTAATGTAAATACTTCGAATAGGAGAATGTCAGATGGCCACTACTGAAATTTTCAGATTTTGGAGTAGCCCCTGCTGGATCAAACTTGAGGTTTGAAAGAAAAGTCATAAAAATTAAACAAATTGAAATTCTGGTATTTTTAGAAATTGGGAAGATTTAGAAGGCGTTGGGCTATAACGCTCATTGAGTTTCAAGAGGGACAATTGCTATTGTAGACCTACAGTTATCAAATATATTTCACTGTGGCCACTAACTAGTGCATTGTAAACCTTAAAGTGGCCTCTACTGAAGAAGTGTCCACTACTGGTGTTTTTTTACCTTATGCCTTAATTGAATGGACTGGAGGAACTACATTGCAACATGGAGTGCAGAAATCTAATGGAGTCTCTCCATGGAGTCTAAATAATCGTTTTGCTGCGACAAAACTATCACCATTTTTGTAATAGTATTTAATATCAAACGCACGCTGCTCTCCTGTCCATGTCAAGGATCTCCTGAGCATGTCTACTGGATTTTGAGCAAGATATCAGTAATTTGACTTCCCCTAATTTTATGGAGCAGGTAGAGCACTTAATTTAAAATCGCCCTTTTTGTGGCGGACCCTGAATTTTTTCTATTTACAAACAAAATGCGCTGAAGCCAAACGTGTGCTTTTGTTCAAAACAACAAATGAGAATAACTTAGTTAAAGCATGAATTGCAAAAATATCACAGAAATGCATTTTAGGGTTGCAAGGAACTTTTTTTTTTATAATACATCTATTTAGAATCGGCGTGTCTCAATGCTAAATAACTTTTCCATTCTCCACCTTTTTTATCTGGTTGTCATGGTCACGATACTATGAACTTTTCCCCCCATGCTGCTTCCGATAATCTTATGTGTTACAAAAGCAACGTGGGGGAAAATTTCATACTGCCGTATCCACGACAACCAGAAGGGGAAAAGAGTGAAAAATGTGAAAGTTATTTGACCTTGACACGCCGATTCTAAACACATGGATCATATAGCAATGCAAAAACTTATACATTTCAAATAACTTACGTTCAGAAGCTCACAACGTCATTCTTAATTACTCAAACCCGTTTCTGCTAGATTTTTGCAGATTATGTTTTGAGAACATTGATCTTCCTCATTTTTAATTCAGTAAGTCAAAAAAATAATAATAATAATAATAATAATAATAAATAAATAAAATAAAATAAAAATAAATAAATAATAAAATAAATAAATAAATAAATAAATGAAAATATATATATATATATTTAGAGTAAGCTCAAAAATACTGTTTCCAGACTAGCGTTTTGTAACCAGGATGGCACTTATTAGTGTTCTGTGAAACCCATTAAACGTTGCACTGTATTTCTCAAGAAATCAACATAAATTGAGTTCACATGTTTCATATTTAAAAGGAATCAATTTATGAAAAAAGTTAATTCCGGGGCGCAAGGTTTATCCTTACACTAGTGTCTTACCCCCTGAAACTCGTTAAATTTTGTGTATTCATAAAAGGCACACTCTCAGCCCCACGATACGTGTTTCTAACCTATTTTACAATTTCTGTGCATTGCAATGTGGTTTACTTTTAAAATCACATACTAATTTTACCTAGTTTTACCAATTGCGAGAATATATTTTTTTTAAACTATAATAATAGATTAATGAATATAATTTTTTTTTGACAATTACTTCTTTGAAATCAATACTAAGAGTTGCACTTTCTAGAATCGTCACTTTTAAGTTGAAAAATTCTCTTTATAGTATTTTTTTTAATGCAAAAAAAAAACAAAAAAGAAAAGAAAGAAAACCACCATATTTATTTTTCATCGCTGCAGACGAAGATGCATTAAAATATGCATTCATTAGGTAAATATGATAATAATGAAGAAATGTATTATTCAATTGCCATCCGTAATAAAAAATATAGCAAATATAAATAAAAGCTAGCCCAGGAAAATAATAAGTAAATCGTTTAGCTAAAAAAAAAAAAAAACACACACACAGTCAAACACCGAGTTTTAGAATTTCGAAAAAACTGTTTTGGCATCCTACTAAAGTTTGCCAATAGGTATTACAAAACTTGTTACTGAAAGTTATAAACATTATATACCTATTTCTTTGCATAAAAAGTATTGTAACCTCTGACAACGAATTATTATGAAAATAATATCTTCTGGCAGTTAAAAAACTTGGCATTTGACTGGTCTCTAAAATAAACAATTCTATTGATGAGAAAGTTTACAACTCAATTATCATTCGTCTTCAAATCCCATCTTTAACCTAGCTACTTCGACATTGAATACATTTCTAAAATTCCATTCCACCGCTGCATGTAATCCAATAACAATCGACATCCCACCGACCGCTCACTAGTCATTAGTATACTGCCTAATTGTTTCGCCATTTACCGTATTTCACTTTTCTTCCGAAGAAACCCGAACTCATCGCGGGCGAGCCCGAAGAAAATGCGGCTTCTGCGTTTACAGCCACCAACTGTCACGTAATGGCCGGACATCAAACCCTTTATCATGTAATCAGAAAATTCTAGCTGTAAAGGAGTAGAATTTCCTTCGCATGCAATTTGCAAAGAGAAGGAAGCTGAAATAAGGTGAAATAGCTTTGGTACAGGAATGATTTTGCCTGAAATTTTATTACGGGTTAAGTTTATTGAAATGAGAACTAAATCGAGTACGTGACAGCAGTCTAATACATTAGGAGTTATAAGGAAACAGAACACTGATATTCATTAATGCTATGCAATGGGATTGTTTCTTTCAGTCAAAAGTAGTACTTCTAGTCACTGAAATTGATAGAATAAGCAAAAAAAAAAAAAAACATGGACCCAGGAAATTCTTTTATTTTCCCAACAGTTATTTTTATAATAATTTTTTAAAACGTCCAATTTTGCAAACAAGGCGTGGTCTTGATGACGTCACAAATGATGCTCTTTGGCACATTTTGTACCGCGTTTCCACGTTATGATAATCAAGAAGCGAAATAAAATTGCACTCTACGCTTGCTATCAACCCTATCGTTGCCAACACACGTGAGTAAAGATGCGAATTAAATATTTTGCTCTGTGAATGGCAACATAAAATGGCATTTCATCATTTGTGATGTCATCGGCAGAAGCATAAACAATAAAAGCGCAACGATTTTAGTAATTTTTTAGAAATATTAAACTTAAACAAATTATTTAACTAGTATGTTGTGGCCATCACGAAACTTTCTTCTATATTTTTCCTTTTTCTGATCCCTCCTCATGCTTGACGAGGAAGCAATATTCCTAAAAAAAACAAAATTACACATGCAAAAACTTGACAACCATCCCAATGTCTGAATTATTGTAAAAACAAAACAAAGAGCGAAAATTGAAAATTACTTTGAAAGCCTTACTTCAATTAATTACAAATATTTTATTTATTAACAAACATAAGATGGCAACAGTTAAAAATTTTAAATCATTGAGATAATATTTCCGATCATTTCCATACAATTAAAATCACGAGAAATACGCAGACGACAATCTATTACGATTTATCTTTCTTATTGTTGCATTAATAAAACTATTTTTATTCGCAAAAAAAAAAAAAAAAAAATCAACACCTCTTGGAGCGATTGGCGTCAAAATTGAACCAAAGCCTGTTTACATATGGATTCACATATATTCCAAATTTCAACCAGAACGTAGCATTACTTCTTGAGATAGGGCACTCACAATGGAAAAAAAGAACGGGCGATTGCGCTACCCCCTTTTTAGCTGTTGACACCAAAATAAAATCAGCTCTTATACCCACTAAGGACTACTTGCCGATAAATTTTTCTTTCATTCTGTTCATTATTTCTTGAGATACAGCAGTCACAATTGACGACAAAAAAGTTCTATAGCTCAACCCCCGTTTGAGTTATTGACACCAAAATTGAATCAGCACCTGTTCCTGTTAATGGCAACATATGGACCAAATTTTGTTTGATTCCGCCAATTACTTCTTGAGGAATAGCAAGCACGCGTAACTCAAAAAACGTCCCATTGCTCCACCCCCCTTGGAGGAATTCGCGCCAAAACCAATGGGCACAAGTTCACATAGGGGCACATATGTGTACCAAATTTCGTTCGATTTCATGCGGTAGTTTTTGCTGTAGAGCGGCCACAAAAAACTGGTCACACACAGACGTGACACACACACATACACACATACATACACACACACATACATACACACACACAGACAGACAGACATTTTCCAAAAATAGTCGAAATGGACTCAGCACACCTCAAAACGTTCGAATCCGTCAAAATTCGAAATTCGAAAATTTGCACGAATCCAATACTTTCTTCTATATATTAGATATGGAAGAAAGTAAAAATGGGTAGATCCTATGTTTTTAAGCATGTTCTTTCAGAAAAATATACTTTTAAAATTTTGGAAACTACTCCATTGTTTAATGTGTTGTTCTTAAAGAAACAGGAAACTTAAATGCAAAATGCATGAAAAAGATGAATGTGTAGTATAGGGTCTGGTGGGGTAAAGTGGTCATAAAATCGCAGGTTTTCAGCTTAGGTGGATAATAAATACAACAAATTCTTTAAACACTTCAACTTTTTTTGTTGTTATTTTACATTGCATTATTAAAGAACACGGTAAATTGAATTTTAGGATGAAAAATATTGATTTTAGTAGTTTTATAGCACTTTCTTTTCCCTATGTTTTTATGACCACTTTACCCCATGGGGTGGGGGAAAGTGGTCATAGCATGTGGTAAAGTGGTCATAGTTAAAAATAGATGCAAAACCATTATAAATAACACTAATACTTGTATATTTCGGCTATTTTTACAGTTGCAAGTATACTCACGAGTACATGCGTGTACTCGTGAATATATACGTGTTGTATGTTATACACGAGTAAACACGTTCCTATATGAGTAGATACATGTACACATCAGATACATGCATACAAGTGCCTACTCAAGTATATACGTGTATATACGAGTATGTAAGCATATATACGAATATATAAGCATGTATACGTGATTACCTACAGGCGTGGATACGTGTCTGCATGAGTACATGCGTGTTACATGTATATACGCGTCACTTGTATATACGTGTCACGTGTATATACGAGTATATACGCGTGTAAACGAACATCATATGCGCTTATGCACTTGTTCTCGAGAAAATACGTGCATACTTGAGTACATATGTTTATAGTAGACGTACGCATATATAAGTGCACATACATACATATATAGGTATACACGATCTAATTCGTGGATACATCCAGTGCGTCTTTGGGGGGTGAGGGGTACGTGTCTACTCACGTATATGTAATGGGGAAGCACTAGTATATACGCAATGTATACGTTTATACTCCAGCACATGTATGTATACACGAGAATATACGCTTATATACATGTCGGCCTACAGAGTGAATCCAAGCTCTTGGGCAAAAATCAAAAGGGTGTAAGATGGTAGGATAAGACACAACTAAGATTATGATCACTGACACGCTACATGCACACAAAGCCCGAAACTGATGGATACAAAGCAGGGCACAAATTTGTTGCACAAAGATGATTTTACCTAACATTTTAGTTTTTAAGAAATATTTAGAGAAGTTGTTAAAAGTTACGGCCTGTAGTAGCTCTAATACACGCATCCGCAACAAAGCCGCAGCGACTGATAAAAGTTTTTCAAAAGTCTCGATATTGCAACAGAGAGTGATCTGTGAATGCGACACATTTGTATTACAGCTGCAGGCCGCAAATTTCATCAATCGCATTAAAACTTTCTTAAGTCCTAAAATGATGTGTAAAATTGACTTTTTGTAATAAATTTGTGACTTCTTTTTGCATCCATCAGTTTCTGGCTTTGCGTGCATGTAGCGCGTCAACATTGTGTTTGTGACCATATGTTCCTTATGTGATTCTTGATTCTTATCCCCGCCACTAACACCTTTTAATAATTTGCTCAAGAGTTTAAACTCACCCTGTATACTTGTATTTCTTATGCTTGTATGTAAGTGTTTACTCGAGTACGTACGCATATATACGTGTCTACCTGAGTATATAAGTGTTCTTATATATACGAGTATATGCGAGCATATACGTGTATAGTAGAATGTATAGCTGAAAGGATAAAAAATACTTGCAGATTATCATATACGTATTTATTGGCGCATTTATGTGAACACGAGCATATATGCGTATATATAAGCATATACTCGTATATTTAACCCCGTTTTCTGTAAAAACAATACATATGAAGTAAAATTAATATTTAATTTGTATTTGCCTTAAACGTAAAGATTAAGTGACATTAGAAGAACAATATTCGTTAAGCCTAATATTATGACCACTTTACCCCATCTTACTGAAATTGTTCTAAAAAATTTTCTAAAATAGATTCAGCTTACTGCTAATGAGTAAGAGTTCTTGAGACATGTAGGAAGCTTCCTGTGCAGTCAATCTGTTCCTAGTTCTAACAAACAAAATTTCCCAAGGAAGTTAAAATAGGTGTTTAGATTAAAAAAGTTTTCATATTCACGCAAAATATTTTTTGTTACCAAATAAAAGTTTGCTAATTGTAAAATTTTGTATTCAAAATGTAGTTTCTAGCTGCCCTACTCTAAAATAAAATTTTCACATTCATTCGAGCATTTATTTGCAAGCTATAGCCATATATTTGAAGTATGACCACTTTACCCCATTGACCACTTTCCCCCACCAGACCCTAGTTGATGCAGCCAACGGAACTGCTTTTTGAAAATGCATAATATTTGTTTTTAGTGTTCTACATGCTAAATAAGTAGTTTTCATTTGAACAAAAGTTCATTTTCATGCACTTTTACATTTTGAATTGCAGAAACAAAATTTTCGACTTTGTATTTAATGGTGTTGTTTCCTTAGAGGATTGTTAATTGCTTATTTAAGAACTATATTTTACTAAACTGCTTTTACTTACGTTAGTATAAAATAAATTGTAACAAATGTTTCTTTAATGAAAACAATGAAGTACCTATATTTTAATAAAAAACAAGGCAGCATGTAGAAGGGATTTCATATTTCTTGACAGGGTTAATGTGAAAGCGTTAAACGATGCTGAAATTTCCTCAAATGTAATTAAACCTATAGTACATATATACACTATGTCAAATATTTTAGAGGAACAAAATGAGAAATGAAATTAAAAAAAAAAATAATTTGAATTTTGACATCTTGAATTCAAATTATGTTTTTCGCAATCACGAGTGTGTGTGTGTGTGTGTATGTAGGCGTGTGTGTTTATGTGTGTGTGGGGGGGTATGTGTGTTTGTGTGTAGGGGGTATGTGTATGTGTGTGTAGGCATGTGTGTTTGTGTCTGTGTGCAGGTATGAGTGTGTGGGTAGTTGTGTGTAGGTGTATGTATGCGTGTGTGTATGTGATTGAGTGTGTGTATGTGTTTGTGTGTGTAGGTGTATGTATGTGTGTGTTGTGTGTATATGTTTGTGTGTGTGTACGTGCGTGTTTGCATGCGTGTAAGTGTAGGATATTGACGCAACCTGGAAACGGTTTTTGCTAGAGGAGCAGCATCATGAGGCGGCCGGTCGACGGTGGTGCTGCAGAGGGTGCTGGTGGGAAAATAAAATCATAGGAACGCCAAAAACAGTCAAGTGAGAACAATAAGCAATCGTGATTGCTCAAAAAAAGATAAATTAATTTGAATTATGGCATTTTGAATTCAAATTATGTTTTTCGCAATCACAAGTGTGTGTGTGTGTATGCAGGCGTATGTGTTTGTGTCGAGGCATGAGTGTGTGGGTATGTGTCTGTGTGTATAGGTATGTGTATGTATGCGTGGGTGTTTGTGTCTGTGTGCAGGCATGAGTGTGTGTGTGTGTGTGTGTGTGTGTGTATGTGTGAGTGCAGGTGTGTATGTGTGCTTGTGTATGTTGGATATGGACGCAACCTGGAGACGGCTTTCGCTAGAGGAGCAGCATCGTGAGACGGCCGGCCGACGGTGGTGCTGCAGAGGGAGGTGGTGGGAAAATAAAATCATAGGAACATCAAAACAGTCAAATGAGAACAATAAGCAATCGTGATTGCTCAATAAATGAAATAAAATATTTGAAACAAATTACGATTAAAGTGAACCTTTTCACTAGTTTAAATTGTACTCCAACTTAGTCATCAGTATTTTTTTTTTCTTTTAAATTTTTAAGCGAACTTCAGATGAAGGGAAAATCCACTTATAGTCAATTCCAGATAAAGTGATTATCTTTACTAATAATAAAGCTGAAAGTCTCTCTGTCCGGAGGATGTCTGGATGTCTGTAGGATGTCTGTGACGCGCATAACGCCTAGACCGTTCGGCCGATTTTCATGAAATTTGGCACAAAGTTAGTATGTAGCATGGGGGTGTGCACCTCGAAGCGATTTTTCTAAAATTCGATGTGGTTCTTTTTCTATTCCAATTTTAAGAAAAAAAATATCATAAGATGGACGAGTAAATTACGAAATAATCATAACGTGGAACCGTAACATGGGCACAAGCCAATGGGCGAGATACGAAATTATCATAACGTGGAACCGTAAGATGGGTACAAGCGAACTGGCGAGAAAATTCACCATACATTATTTGTAAATATACAGGCGAACCAAAAGACCTTTTGATTTTTCTATTACGGGCAAAGCCGTGCGGGTATCACCAGTAGTGAATAAAGAAATAAAATCCTGATAATAGGGAATTCTTAAGAAAGCGAAAATGTGCTCATAGAGAACAGAATTTTCCTTCTCTCAGATTTTTACCCCATTTTTCAAAAGAAATTATGCTTACGTATTAGAATCAAGGCAACAACCTTTCATCCCTTCTTCAGATATAAAGTATTTTTTCTTCCCAACTCACCCTTTATTCTACCGTTTGAAGAAATTCACTGTCCAGCTACAACGTTTCTACATTTCCAATTATTCCTTAAAAGTTCATAACAATGCTGAAACCGTTAATTTTTGTCAGAAAATTTTAGTTGGAAGTTGAAATTGGATTTCTGGATTACAGTTGGAAAAAAGTTTTTTAGAAATGTATCTAACCTCAGTGTGTCAAATTATTATTAGGTGGTCAAAATATCAGGTATTGTTATGGTGAATAAAATGTTAGTTACGACTCAATTAGTTGTATGCAATTGCATATGTGTTTAAATTTTGCATAATTTTCACTGGCAATTGCAATAAAATTAGTTTGAAGAAACAAATGATTTACTTTAAATATATTATTTAGACCAGAAAGCGCTTTTTAGAAATGTATCTAGCTTCAGTGTGTCAAATTATTATTAGGTGGCCAAATTATCAGGTATTGTTATGGTGATTAAAATGTTAGTTACGACTCAATTTGTTGTATGCAATTGCATATGTGTTTAAAATGTGCATAATTTTCACTGGTAATTGCAATAAAATTAGTTTGAAGAAACAAATGATTTACTTTAAATATAATATTTATACCAGAAAGCGTTATTTTTTCACAGATTTTTTTTGACAAGGCTTCTTTATTTCCAGGTTTTGAAACATTGTTGCAGAAGTTCATATGCCAAAAAAAGGTTTCTTAATGAAAAAGGCATCGGCTGCGAAGCACAGAACGAAGAAGTGAGTAGCTACTTTAAAATATTCAAAACTTCCAATATCATTTATAGATTTATTTAAGTTATAGTTTTTAAAAATATGTTTCAAAAGTAGTATATCTCTTTGGACTTAAGGGATTAACAAACGCTAAAAACTAAAATGAGATGAAAACATAATGGCTTAACCAGCGGTAAAAAAATCTGTGATAGCTTTGTTGGTTCTTAAAAAAAAAAGTAAGACTTTTGTTTTTAAACATAAACATTACGCAAATTTGGTTATTTTAGGTCATCCTATAAGGTATAAATTAACTAATGTAACTAAATAGAGTTAATAAAACAGTAGAATAACTCTTTCTCGTGGTATTTTTCAGTTTGTATAAACATTTAAAATGGATAGATAAAACTTAATAAAATAATGTAAACAACGCTTTTTGTACCTTTTCGTTTAATATTACAAATGGTGGTCAGATTAGAAAAATATTTTAATCACATACCAAGTAATACAAAGCAGAAAAGTTATAAAAACTGACAGTACCAGGAATACTTTATTAAAGCGGTTGAAAAATTATATTTTTAACGTAGCAATTTTTTTTTAACCAAATGTAACAGTGAATGGAGTTTTTAAAACAATATGGTGTTTGTATGTCCGTGCCTGCCTCCACTCTGCTCTTCCTCCTCTTAGCTTAGGACATACAGTTGTCCTTACCCTGATTTTCTCCCTTCTTTCAAGCTTTTATTCCCTTATAAATTATGGTAATGCTTTCGATTTTCCATATCATCGTAAAAAATAAAGAGAGGTTGTATTTTCTGTTAATTAGACCTGGGCCGTGTTCAAGGGGAGGGTTTTAGGGGTTGAACCCCTCCCATTGGGGCTAAAATAATAAACCAAATGAAGAAAATGTATATTTGACTTTAATTTCAATTTGAAATTTTAGTGTTCTTAAAAAAAATGAAGAAAAAAAAACTTTTTCTCTGAAGTTTTTCTTCAATTTACGACTTTTAGAGCTTTACCAACTGGAATAATATTCTGGAAAAACTATTGTTGAAGAATATTTCAGTGTAATTTGCGTCTGCAATAAACTCTTTATTGCTTCGTTTATCAAGCATTATTTCAGAACATAAAACCTGATATACATGCGGCATTATAAAATGATCTGTGTACAGTTTTTCACACAAATCGCAATATGCCGCATAGTAAACAAAATTAATTAAAAAAAAACATAGATTTTTTTTTTCAAGAAATGAACAATGTTCGATTAAAAAGAAGCTGTAAAGTGTAGGTATACTGCTGTCACTTTTGCAGTCAGAATTATCCTTGGAGGGCAGGGAGGTGTCACAGCAGTCCTTCAGATATCGAAATGCCATTGTTGGATCGGCATTCTAAGTAAAAAACCTTAAGTCTGTGAGGGATTGAAATCCCCCCCCCCCACTTTGCTCTAGTAAAGATTTAGAAGCTTTAAAACCCCTCCCTTTTTGAAAATCTGGACACGGGCCTGAATTAGACTGTTTGGTTTATTGAAGTTCAAATAATCGAATATTACTGCATACAGACAAAAAAAGACGGGCTACTGTTTTGTGTCTCAATCGCAAAAAAAAAGTATGATTTGAAAATTATTTTGGAACTTATTGTATTAAAGATGAATTATACCATGATCCGTTTTACAATATAAGATTTCATGGATTTATGTCTTACTCTCGAAAGATAAACATGAAACAAAAATCGCAGCTAGACAGATTTGTCGTTCGTTATGTCCCAACATTTGAAACAGCCAATCACGAAGAAAGGCGAGAATTTTGTCCTTCAACGACCGATATGGGTATTAAAATTCACACAAATAAAATAAATCAGAACCCAAGTATAACGACAAATAAATGAAAAAAAAGTCCATTAATGGCATTCATCGCTCTCTGGGCATTCTCCCAAAAACGACCCTTTTATGACCATTTCCATAGCACGACGTGGCGCGCTATCTGCGAAAATAAAAGCGCGCCAAAAACCTTCCATCATAAACCGAACCGGAGCGCGCTTTTGATTTAACGGTGGCGGACGCTTCTTCGCCACTCAGCTTGGAAGCGGTTTTAATTTTTAATGGTGCTGCCGTTGCCAACGCTTTTAATGGAATCCCGGCCGCAGTTGCCCGCATTAACAAACACATAAAGACGGTTTTTAAAGAGCATCGAATCGGCTCTTAAAACTGCTGACTGCCAGACTGCCAAGGGGATCTGCGATCGTAAATTGAGAGTGCTTGCTCGCTGGCCTCGTGCCCCACCCCTCATCGCCTCCTTTAGAACGTGGAATTTCGGAGCTTATTAGACACCCGCGAAAGTGCTCAAGAAAGTAAGAGCAATTCGGTGAAATACCGTGAGAGTATTTTATTGAGAAGGTCAAGCCCAGTTCTACAGTTGCAAGAGCTTAAGCATCGAAGCATAAAACATCATAGGAAGCCTTTAATGAGCTTGACCAATAGATTCTTTGAAGCAATCAAGATCTTCTCACCGAGCTAACGGATGCTATAAACCACATGATGGAAAATTCAACACCTACACATACCTCAGAAACACTCGATAGAGGTAGTATTTAGATCGATAGAGGTTCCCAGCTGCGAACATGAAACAAGTATTGCCACGTGACAACCAGCCTTTTACGTCGCCGAATTTTAGTTGAGTCATTATGTCATTTATCTATTTTTTTTAGCGAGAAATGGATAATATAACTAAAATAGTGATCGCCAAGAAATTTTCGCGTCAAAAGAAATGCGAAGTATCTATCACGGGACAAAGAAAAAAGAGGTAGATCTTCGTGAAGCTTTTCTCGAGGTTAAGGGGGGGAAGGGGGGGAAAAGGGAATAACCTCTCCAGTTGCAAAAATTCCCCCGAGGTCTCTACGCGATTCAAACGAGGTAAATCTTATAAATTTATCTCAAGTGGAAACATAATTAGCAAGAAAAGAATGATGCTTAATTATTAGAAAGAGAACAAAGGGTAGATTATTTTATCTTTCGAAAATCGTTGAAGTTGCAACCTAACCAAAGTATATTTCAAATCATGTTGTCTTTTTATTTTACTTCAATTAATTTTTTAATTGTGATAAATTTCAGAACACAACATTTCTTAAGACGACATTTTGAGCCTCAAAATTTCAAGGAATCATTTTTGGAAATTCCGAGTGCGGTTGTTACATCAACTGTATTTGGTTAAGAAGCATTGTCAAACCAGTTTACATGATGCTAACAGTTCTGAAAATAATAAGAAGCATAAGAATACTATTATTACATGGCAGAGGCATTTCTAAAACTCAACCTGATTGAAAAAAGCTAGCACAGACTGTAAATTAAAATGAATATTTTGTGCCGATTATGTGGATTCATTGATTCAAATTTTTGTTCATATGTGCAAAAAAAAAAAAAAAAAAAAAAAGCTGAAGACTCGTGTTTCAAATTTAGTTCCTCCTCTTCAGTTTAAATACATAAAAACAAATATGAAAGGAAATGTTTTTCTTGAAATTTTTACGCTATACATAATGTTACGTAAATAATATTTTAAATTATTTAAAATGACGTTGTAAGCCATATCTTTTCAAAGAGTATTAGTAGTTAGTGTTTTAGAATTGTTTATTTCAAGCTGAAACACTTCACTGCAAAGGGATAAATAGTATTTGTTTAAAAGCTTACTTTATTGCAAGCGCAAAAAGTGTTGCTAAAGCATTCGAAAACCAAATTTTAGCAAAAATAATGGGAGACTGATTTTGTATGGAAACAAGAACATGCATAGAAAATGACTAAGCGATGAGTAAGTTTGAAACTTAAATACATTGTTCGTAATCATAAAAAGCAGTAATAACGGGGAAAAAAACTTTTATAGCTCACGTTTTATTGATAGGGAAAACTACTATAGTTGGGGCAAACCTAACCTGGCAGCGTCCTGATACTGTGATTAGGATCTGCGTAGACTTCACAATGATGCCAGGTTAGGATTGCTCCAACTATACACATTTGTCTTTCGTAATAAAATGCAATTAAGGAATATATTTCTCTTTCTTGGGGGGGGGGACTTGAGAAAGTCAAACTTTTCAGCTTCAGGGGGTTTGGCTTAACGGACTGTACTATATTTTTCCATTAAAATAAGAAAAAGCATAAAACCAAGGATTCTGAGAAAGTTATCTCTCAACTTCCTCCACCCTCATTTTTGTAAATCCCACATTTATTGTAGAAATTATAGAAAATGTAAGAGATCGCGCCTAAAGATTGCCAAATGTCTTCCCTAGACGTTTTTTGAGGCCCCCCAAAATGCAAACTGCTGTGAACTTTGTGATATAAGTGAGTCGAATGAAGCCAAAAAATATTTCTGGCCCAAAAAACTCACATCTTTTTGTATCTATAAAAGATTCCTCATAATCACACGTGTGTACAGCAATTTATGCATAATTTTCTTGTAGTCGAAACATTGTTTATTCCATTCAGTTTTCTTCAAAAAGGTAAAAAATAATCACTTATAGTGATGATTACTTAATTGCTTTTTCACTTCCGTAGGAGAAAATGGACAAAAAGTGTGATGCTCTCACGGAGACCCAGCGTCATCAAATTGCGAACGTTGGTCACCAGTTGCTCCAGTATGCCAATATCTTCGAGCAAAACAGAATACGACAAGAGCAAGTACGAGTTATTTATTTATCTTTTTATGAAATGAGTTCGTTGTTTGTAGCGCCTGTAAACTGTATGGGGGGACGTTGATAAATAAAACTTGACGTCTGCAAAAATAATATATTTAAAAAAACTTTTGATGGCTTGATTGATGGATTTCTTATGATCTTTAAAATTTTAGGCTCGTAATGATCATAACTTTAACTAAATTAAATACGTAATAGCACATCGAAAAGAATCATGTTTTCAATTTGTGAATACAATTTGACATCTAATGCCCTTAAATTTAATTTCTGACTTATAATTATTTGGCTGTCTTCGACGACATTTGTTTTCGCTCAACATTCACTGCTACTATACGTAACATATTTCTTGTTCGTTATTGTTACAAAGTAGAAAAAAGGACATGAGTTCAAAAAAAAAACACGCTTAAGAACGATATTTAAAATATTTCTATCAACAAATGATTTACTATTTTTTAATAACCTAAATAAAATTTTCTTAAAATTAAAAAGCTAAGAAAATCAATATATATATATATATATATATATATATATATATATATATATATATATATATATATGCGTAACTTACAAATATTTTATGCCAGGTGATCAATAAACACTACAAATGACAATAAGTTATGGAAAAATAGATTTCATTTTTAAAATGTTCGGATAAGAGGAACATAAAAAAAACCCAGAACTCACACAACACCCAACTGTTGTCATCACACCTCGTTCACCACTTGATACTTTGCTAACCTGTGCAACACTGATCTTAGCTAATATCTTTTCAACCTCTTTTGAACTGTTAAGAATTTTGTTAAATCGATTTTGAAAATGTTCGTTTGACGCAAGATTGTATTTGCTCTCTAAAATGTCAAAGAACTTATTGGCTAGTTTATTACTGAAACTAGAAGCTTAAGTCTGAAACTACCAGAGAAAATGGTACTAACAGACGTTTTGTCTTAATTAAATCTGTGGGACACGTTATTTTCTCAGCTTCTTGAGAGACCAATTCCTCCAATTTTCCGGAAGTAATTCCAAAAACGTCTTCTCTAGCTCCAAACATGGTTCACTAATCATGTTTCTATTTCGGAGTGCTTATCTCCTAAATTCCTAATAAGTGGCTAAGGTAACAACAAACCGGTTTTTATCTTTCATGCGACTGTTGAAAGTTGCTTTCGGGACTCTATATTGTCGGCTAACTGCATTAAGGTCCATACCCCTAATTTCTGTAAGCTACTGTAGCACGTTACATGCTCTCACTTGTCTACTGGCCATATTTTACTAATTTTTGCATTTTTCTGGAACAAAAAAAGTATTTGAAACTATTATTATGCTTTAAAATTTTGATCAATTTTATAAAACAATTGACTTGAAGAGTTATAATAAAGCATAAGAGTTTTCATGAATTACGGAGATTATTTTTTTCATTGTTATATTTATTTTAAAACAAGTGAGCAAGTTTCAGAGGTAATTGATCTGAAGTCACAGCACTATTTGAGATTTTCCATGAGTGAAACACTTTGTCAGGTGGGTCCATTCATGGAAATACCTAGTGGTCCAATGACAGCAACTGCGTCATTTTGAATATTCTTTTAGGTGTTACTGCTATGACGAATCGTGATGAAACTTGAGGTATGGGGAATTGTACTTGAAAACGCACTCTTTTAAGTCAATGTTCACGTTTAGATGAGCAGTGATATTTAAAGCATTTTATAATTAAATGAAAATCTCAATAATTAGTAAGATAATGGTAGAAATCTTTTCTACCGATTAAAATTATGATTAAATAATTTTAGCTACTTGACGACTCTGCAGTAGATTGTTTTCAGACAAAGGAAGGTACTAAAACTGATTACGCGTTTGAGCAAACTCTGGTACGGGAAATATCTTCGCGGTCTAGGCATGGAACCGGTTCATTGATGGCAACCTTCCCCCCTCCTCTCTCTCTCTCTCTCTCTCCCTCTCTCTCTCTCTCTCTCTCTCTCTCTCTCTCTATATATATATATATATATATATATATATATATATATATATATATATATATATATATATATATATATATATATATATTCTTACTTAATTTTAAAAAATGGAATTAAATTTACAAAAAGCACAATAACGAAATGAAACAGAAATTTTCTTTTACTTTATTTTTTATCTGCCTGAAATTAAAATGAGATTGAAGTTGAAAAAATATTTAAAGCAAAAGTAAATTGGTGAAAAAGCACGGTCAAAAACGATCAGCAAAAACTTTCTTAGGTTTTTAATAACAATAAATTACAATAAAACGTTTGTAAAATGTTGGTTACAAAATGAGAGGGAAGCAAAAGGTTTTCTGATACTACTTAAAAAAACTGAAAAAAATACCTTGTTCAATGAAATAAATTTGAAATAATATAAATCAAAATCGATATTTGAACAAAAAGCCCGAAAACAAGGACTCTGATCATTAAGTTCGTTGTGTTCAAAATATTCGTCATTAAAAATGAAAAAAAAAATCATTCCACAAACATTTCTAGCTTATTTATGCTATGCAAAGGCTCGACTGAGGTATGGAATGAAATTATTCCCTTTTCTCAGAGCCTTTGGTTTTAAACCATTTTCTCAAATCCTGGTGAGTTAATATGTTACATGAAAGTATTATTGGTGAGCGAAGCTTTAATTCTAAAGGCAAAATTCTGGCTAATCCACTGAGTGTGGTTTAGATATGAGTTCAAAACTACAGAAGAACGCAAGTTACTGAGTTTTTAATTAGTTTTAATAACAAAAAAAAAAAAACTCAGAGACTGAAGCAAATGGACATAGGCTATTCTAGGATTAGATATGAGTTCAGGACTGCAGAAGAATGCAAATTACTGCATTTTTAATTAGACTTAATAAAAAAAACATTGAAAAAAAAACAAGCTCGGGGACTGAAGTAAATGAACAAGAGCTACTCTAGTAGCCCGATAGTAAATGGTTACATCATTAGATGCAATTCCAATCTTAAAATACTCTGCTCCAAGCGAGAGATTCCCAAAGATAAAGGCTCGTAACCGTCGTTTTTAACGACACGTTCATCAAGAAACTTAATTAATGATATCTTCAATTTAAGCCTCCGTCGGGAGCATCCGTCCAATCTTTTACCCAAATTACGACTGGGATAGTTGCCTGTGTTTACAGTCCGTGAGGGACACGGAATAAACTACCACCTGCAACAGAATTCGCTTTTACTACCGCCGTTGTTATCTAAAAGCTGATGGTCTTATGGAAATCAACTGGTTTTAGGGTTAATGACCAGACTTTAGGTGTAGTTTTAGCTAATGAAGGGTAACGCGGGCAAAAGCTTCTTGCAGAAAACAGAATTGCTGATATAAGGTGCTTCTGTGTAGCCTTAATAATGAGATGATCAACATGAAGGAAAGTAGATGCGATGGGTGATCGTATTACAAAAGGAACATCAGTACAATATTTATGTCTTCTTTCGAGGGAAGAAAGTAGAACATTTTTTAAAAAAATTATTTTGATGGAAAACTTGAAATTTAATTTATTCTTGAGATAATGTTTAAAAATGTGGGAATGACAACGTACAAAAAGATTCCATAATAAATATTATTTTAGAAATAATTCATTCTTTACTAATAATAAAGCTAAAAGTTTCTCCGTCTGGATGTCAGGAGGATGTCTGGATGTCATGAGGATGTCTGGATATCTAGATGTCCGGAGGATGTCTGGATGCCTGGATCTCTGTGACGCGCATGGCGCCTAGACCGTTCGGCCGATTTTCATGAAATTTGGCACAAAGTTAGTTTGTAGCATGGAGGTGTGCATCTCGAAGCGATTTTTCGAAAATTCGATGTGGTTCTTTTTCTATTCCAATTTTAAGATCAAAACTATCATAAGATGGACAAGTAAATTACGAATTTATCATAACGTGGAACCGTAACATGGGCACAAGCAATTGGCGATATACGAAATTACCATAACGTGGAACCGTAACATGGGTACAAGCCAATTGGCGAGAAAATTCACTATACATTATTTGTAAATATACAGGCGAACCAAAAGACCTTTAAATTTTTCTATTACGGGCAAAGCCGTGCGGGTACCACTAGTTTCTTATGAAGTTAGTAGATCATTCACTGCTGTCCCAAGCAAAACTTTACTCTGACATTGAAAAGCGATCAAGTGTCCACGTCATTGATTCTTTTGTGTATTCAGTGAATTTAATGCACATTCGGTAAGAATTAAATTTAAAAAAAAATAACGAATTAGGTTACGTTTATACATTTTTTTGAATTCAAGATTTCGATATCTGTTTTGTTATTTTTTCAGCATTGATATGTTTCATCGTAATCTTAAAATTTTTCAAAAAGTATGTATTATCTTCGTATATAGAAGTAAGTAGTTTTTCATGTTTTCTTTATTTTCTTCTGTCTTGAGTGTTATTTTACTTAAGGGGTTACAGTATCTCAAAAATGATGAAACGATCAAAAAAAATTTTATTGCTTATTTGAAAACTAAAAACTATTCTGAACACAGGGGAAAATTTTCATTGCTTTAGTTCAAATACTTAAAAAGTTATGAGTGATTTTAGGCAGTGCTCGCTATGTGTTCTTATGCAAAAAAAAAAAAAAAACTTTAAATTGCTTTTTCTCGATGATGTTTTTTTTTTTTGTGTTTTCATGATTTTTTTCTATTAAAGATACAGCTTTAAAGTAATACTTTTTGCAATTGGGATAACATATTTGACAAAACTGTGCATTGGATAAGCATTTTATAAATTACTCAAATGTTTAGAGCATGTTTAAACTTAAAAAAAAAAATTTAAAAAAAAACTTTGATTTTTTGCATAATTGATCACAGAAAATGTTCTAATAAACTCATAAGCAAATTAATGAGAGCAAATTAATAAGCAAATTAATTTTAGAGATGATTATAGAGATTGTTTAGCAAAAAACCTTTTTTTAAATTAGTGCAAAAATAAAAAAAAACCTTAAGGATTTTAAAAAATTAAATTTTCCACAACTTTTTGAATTTTTAAAAAAAGTAGGCAATATTTTTTAATTTTGAAAATAAATTATTGATTACGAAACAAGTATGTATGTTATGGTTTCAAAGAAATATAAAATTTACTTAAATTTTAAAAAAATGTTTGAAAGCTACTGTGACTCCTTAAAATAAAATAATGCTGTTCAGATCTGTAACCAAACTTTTGTTTTGGAGGGGTTTTTACCAAACACATTTTAAGAAATATGTATGATTAATAAAATTTTACTTCATTCGTGTATTCTAATGCTCTTTGTTACAATAAATTATCTAAAGGGTTTGTGAGTGAGGTGAGGGAGTTTTATAAAACAAAACGCGGTATTATTTCATAAAAAGTTATTTGTTCCAATTAATACTATGAACATAAGCAGTGCAGATTAAGTGCGGAGTTTATACAATTTCAAATAATGCTGATTTCATTTTCAATAATAATAATTATAATAATAATAATAACAATAAAAACAATTTTTCTACAAAAAAAAAAAAGGGATAAGCTCCACCCTCCTCCCTCTTTTTTTCGTGGATAAAAAATTTCGGAGGAGGTTTGAACCGAAGAAATCACTCACTTGCATACGGCCTTAATGTTATTAATTCATTAATATTTTATTTATATTTTCTGAGGGAACTATAAAGGAAAAAATGTGTGACATGACGATGCCAAATGTGTTTGTAGTTCAATAAATGTAAAGCAATTTTGTTTAGTGGTAAAACATGTTGTTGTTGCTGCTAATCTCAGATTGCTTAACAGAGCTATAACTGTGAAACAGAAATCTGAAGTTAGTCTAGGTACATTAAACACAAAACACGTTGTGTTACAAATTACTAAATTTAAGAAAATCGGCTTAAAGCTTTAGAATTGCATTTCCCCCCTTTGATTCACTTAATTTAGTCATTTGAGAGAAACAACTGCGGAGTTATTAGTAGTGATTATATAATTTAAGAGAGTTTCTATTGAATTTATTGTTAAATTGTTAACCCTTTATACTACTATGTTATTCTATTAACTATACATTAAAATTATTTTTTAGATTCTGATTGGTTGAAGAAAAAAATTCTGTAGCTTTACCCCTTATATATCAGGGAGAAAGGAGTGTTCGTTCCGTATTTAAACACTGAAGTAATCTGCTGTGGGAAGTTAAGCCGCAATATCTTAAAAATTGAGTTTTAGACATAGTTGAAGAAATGCGTTTGAGATTCCATACTAATAGTAGAGATATGCTGGAATTTGCCGTTTTTTTTTTCGCGCTTTATTTCTGGTGGAAACCAAATAAACAAGCTTGTACAGTAAAGCTAAATTTTCAGTAGATGACAAAAAGCAAAAAAAAAAAAAAGAAAGAAAGAAAGAAAAAGAAAAAAAAGAAAGAAAGGAAAGAAAAAAAAATAAAAAAGAAAGAAAGAAAGATTTGCAGGTACTTCGCTTTACTTTCCAATACAGCAGTAATAGGTTTGCGAGGGCCAAATATCGAGGAAAAAATTCGTTTAATATTCATCAACTACACCGTTGAATTATATCTAAAGTTAGTTCACGTATATTGATTCATTTTTGTTCTTTATAGGGTAAAAAAATGAGAATGACTGAACTTTGGAGCTGGCTGAAGAATTCATGACTGCAGTTAAAGTTTTCTACATGTGAAGCAATCATAATGCATTTTATAAACAGTGCCAAACAGAGCTTCAGACTCGATTCGCCAAAGCTATTATTCCGTTGACTCATTATTTAGAAAACCATGACAAGCAGTGAGCAGTGAGGGATAGTGTCAACAAGATGCAGCGACATAGTGTTGATCCAAAGGAAAAGTTTAGTTCAAGAATGGAACAACAAACTACCAAGTGCATGCTTGTAAGAAATTCGGACAATGATTGAGTAATTCAGCTTTTTATCGTGATAATTTTATGGATGTTCGCAATTGTCAGTGAACTTTGCCAAATGTCTGCCTGATTTTTACCAAGTGCCAACAGCAACTCCATTTCCTCTTGGGCTAACTTTGGGATAAATATTACTTTCATTACTTACTTCATTTCTTGGAATTGTATCAATGTCAAACATCATTTAGAAATTGCAATTTATTTCGAAATATACTGTCAATGCATTGAAGAGTTAAGAATTCGAAACTCTAATTTTGGGAGACTTTCGAAAATTGAGGATAAATTTCGCCGGAAATAAATGTAGTGGACTTCAAACCTGGGCTGCAATTTTGATCACAGCTCTGATCTGCCACCTTTCCTTTTGAATTTGCGGCAAACGTTTTTATTTTACCTTTGCAGTTTGGTTCTTTGACGTCCGTTGGACTCTGTTGTAAACAGCGAAACGGTTGTGATTATAACAGAGTTTAATGTCATTTCCCCATTACTGACAATTTTAATGTGATGCAATAGTTTACTCTCTAAATATCATCAACTATGGTCAAATTGAGACAGATTGAAAAAAAAAAATCGCCAAATTTGTCGCCAACTTGGCGAAAAATTTGGCGACCAAAAGACTGGCGATATATCGCCAAGTGTCCGACAAATTATAACATCACTTGAGTTTACATTGAAATTAACAATGATTTTTCCCCAAAAAGGGGTAAAGGACCCCTTTAGAAACACCCGAATGCAACCAAAGTGCACAACTAGACCCCACTTGGAGTCTACGTACCAAATGTCAACCTTCTAGGACTTACCGTTCTTGAGTTATGCGACATACATGCGCACATACGCACATACATACATACGTACATACAGACATTACGAGAAAATTCATTGTAATTAACTCGGGAATCGTCATTATGGATATTTCGCGTGTCTATACGTTCTTAGGCACTTATCCACGTGTGGTCAAGTCGAAAAAAAAACTCAATATTCATTTGGAAGTGAGTAAAATGGAAATTAAGGTCGATTTTTGAGTGAAATTTTTTTCGCAAATACAATGCTTCCTTTTTTGTAAAAGGAAGTAAAACAGAGTGAAAGAGAGAGAGAGAGAAAAAAAAAACCCTCTTGTTGCAGTGTTAAAATAGGTAGTTTAAAATCTCATTACTGTCTGGCGTTGGCTTCAAATTTGGCTGTTTTTCAATTTAAGAGGGAAAGGGCGGGCTTTTATCCCAGCTATCGGAAGTCTCCAAAGTTCTTTATGGGAAATTTATATTTTTGCCATAGCAACTACTAAAGCTCACAATCAGATAAAAACGTGTTGAATTGTTTGAAAAAAATGCAAAGAAAACATTTTGTAACATCTAAGATACTTTTTGTATTATTAGTTTTAAACAAAGACGAAATTTGTCCCCATTCAAAACTAATATCTAAATGGGTTCCAAATATAATGCTAAAGCTATTAATATTATCTTAGATGTAATATTAACTGCAGCGTTTTTTAAAAAAGGTTCACAATGATCCATAATCTCTTAAAATAGTTGCGAAATCTATAAAGCTTAGTTTGAAAAGTATGATTTAAAAAATTTGATGCATTTTTTTTTTCACGACAGCATTTACATATTAACAAAATACAAACAGAAGTATTACTTTAGTTCTAAACTGCAAAAAATCTACTCATCTTAGAGTAAATTATGAAATACATACAAAATATTAATTATTCGTCATTTTACTATATCTTTATGCAAATTATAAGAGACAAAACGGTGTTTCAATAATTTGTAAACAATACACAAAAACTTATTCTTCGACAAAAGCGAATTTCTTAAAAACCTATACCCTACACAAAATGAGTAAAAATCAGTTTTTCCCCTATGTCAAATATTAAGATTGATTCCCTGCTTTAAACTAAAATCCTTCACTGAATCAAGCAAGCGCTATGTTAAGTATTGAAGACCTTTTAA
The DNA here is from genome assembly GCF_026930045.1 of Uloborus diversus. NCBI lineage: Eukaryota > Metazoa > Arthropoda > Arachnida > Araneae > Uloboridae > Uloborus > Uloborus diversus. The sequence continues at coordinate 11,303,005 of NC_072734.1, forward strand.
AAAAAGTATGTTTTACTGGAAATTCCTGTAAAGGTATTTTTTACCTATATTTTAAACTGGGATTAGGTTTCAATTTTCGCATGTTTTTACTTGTTAAAAACTGTAAAAAAGAAAGACATTGGAATAGAACGAATGGGAATTTTATTTGATTATTTACTTTTCCACTTGTAACTTTCTTAACTGGCAACACTCAACTGTTTTAAGACTTAAGTTTATATTTTAAAAAAATATGAAAAAACAAAACAAAACAAATCAGATGGAAACTAATCATCGTTGAAGCTCTCAACCTCATTTTATAAAAATTATAAAAATGATTTTTTTTAAGCATTTTCTTTTGCCACTTCTAAATAAAGAATGAAGTGATGAAAATCCAACTAAATTCATTAATTTCTTCCTAACTATACAGTCAAAATTTCAAAGAAAAGAAAACATACTGAATGAACTTATTACCAAACACTGTGCAATCGGTTAATGTTGATCCAGTTTTCCTAGTCATTTGTTTGTATGAAATTACTTTAGAAGTGTGAACTCTTAGATACCTTAAAAGTATAATTTACCTTTTATTTAACAACGACGCAATGAAAAACGTGACACACTGCAAAACACATGTATTACGATACCAGTACTTCTTTCTAGCAAAACGTGAGCTAAATGGTGACTGCTATGTCCTCTGGCTGCTATATAAATTCAACATGTTCGTTACAAAAAATTGTCAATGATGCATAAAGGAAACCGATTTATTAATATCAGTTTAATTGATTATTTTATTTTAAATCAGAATTTTAATATCCGTTCCAAAACCTTGCACGGTTTCTGCAATAGTTAAATTAAATTTCTTTGTTGTCTTATCATTATCATTGTAAATGTTATAAGACGAATACTTAAACATGTATTTTTTTTTTAAATTCAAAACTGGCTAAAGCAGTTTTTTGTAAACCGCATAATTTGTCGAATACGCTTAGGGGTGATAACGAACTGGATTTAAAACTTTAAGGCGCTTTATATTTAGAAAATGATCGAAAATTATTGCGGCTAAAAATTGTAACTATATTATAAGTGTGCTTCAATTTCATATAAGGCAAACCTTTGGAACTAAAACGAAGAATGTTTTAGCCTTTTGTCACGCACAATGAAAAAACTGTTCCAGTCCCACAAGTGGGATAATTTTAAAGATGAATAAATGTTGTACAGTTTGTAAGTTTTGTACATAATGTGTGATATTTGGTGTATTTTTCTAGTCACAATTTTGTGAAACCACCAAAGAAAAAGGTGCCAATTGAACTTTGAATACTTTTACCCACACTGTGTTTCAGTGGCGGAATTCCATGCCAGACTACTGGATTTTTACAATTTTAAATATTTATTGTACTTAGATGAGCAATAAAATGTCTTTCGTATTAATTTTGTTTACATTCAATGAAACATTGTGTGAAATCTAACTCTAAACTCAAAATGGTTGTTTTTTAATTAGATCTTAATTTATGTCACATATTTAGTACTTTTTCTGGCAAAGCACTTTTGTTTAGATCTCTCAAAACTTTTTTGAATCGAAAGTTTCTTCAACGTAAAAACGTGGGTTATTACTCATTGGTTGACTTAAAAAGAATGCTATTTGTTTGAAATGAAATATATGTGCAGTATTTGAAACAAAAAGCTATGTAAATATTTACAATGTAAAATTTAAAATAAATCAATTAAGCATTTCAAAATTATTTTTAGATTTAAAAATTCATGAACGTGGATTAATAATTTCTCAACATTATATTAAAAGTTACATGCATTTTTGCATTCTTGTGCAAAGTTAGAATAGAAGTATAGCTGTATGTATTTCTCTCTCCCCCCCCCTTCAAAAAAATATGGGGCTGTAAGAACAGGATAAAGAAAAGAACTTTCTATGCAAAACAGAATATTTAATGTATTTGCTAAACATTTGAAATGTTTCGTACTTAAAAGGTGCAATGAACAAAAAAAAAAAGTTTATATTTTGTCAATGCCATCAGTTTGTAAAACTTGATTAAAGATTCTTTAATCTAAAGGTCAAAAATAATCAAATTGAATAAAAAACAATAATACAAAATAAACAATTTAAAAAATAACGAAAACAAAAATGCATAATGGAAAAAAGTTTGGATTTTGCACACTTGACAGTAATGTATTTTTGCAATATATTTTCATAGGGATATATTTGTATATTATGTATATATCCACTCATCAAAGGAAGCGTAAAAAGCTGTATTAAACATAAATTTCAACAACATGAACGTGTTTACAAAGTGAAACACATTTCATAAGTAAAGAAATAAAAGAGTTCAATGCTAAGCATTTCTTCCTTCTTCTTCTCTTAGGAACTTATTGTTCGGATTAAGTTTTTGAGAGCTGTACCCTCAGTGTTTTCCCTCCGTTTCATGTGATATATTTTATTACATATTAATATTGGAGACCGAGGCTTCTATTCGAAGGGGTAAGCATGAAAATGTAGGATAATTCTCCTTTTTTTGAATTAGCATCTATATCAACTGTCACATAATCTTGTAGATGCCGCACTACAGTGAGTGTGCATTCGGAGAGATCTACAATGGTGCACAGTGCGGCGGATAAGGCAAAAAGCGCTTAAAAGTGTTTTTAAACCTCTTTCATTTGTTTCCTTAAACAAGCATGTAATTAACGAATTTTTTCGATTCGTTTCGGCTCTAGGTGTAATATTCGCAGTTTTTCGCAGCTAATTCCTTTTCAAGGTCTTTCTACAGAATATTTATGACTAATTAATATTAAGTTTGAAAAGTACATAAGAGTACATTTTTTTTGTAGTGTGTTTTGAAAATATAACTTTGAATTCTCTAGTTTTTCGCTGCTGATCAAAACCGATTTTTGGATTGAATAGTCGATTATTCATTTTTTCCATCCTATTAACTATTGTTTCACACGAGAGAAGTTAAATATACCCGCTTTTAATAAGAAAAAAAATTAATTTGAATTTTGGCTTCTTGAATTCAAATTATGTTTTTCGCAATCACGAGTGTGTGTGTATGTGTATAGGCATGTGTATGTATGCGTGTGTGTTTGTGTGCAGGCATGAGTGTGTGTGTGTGTGTAGGTGTGTGCATGTGTGTTTGTGTCTGTGTGCAAGCCTGGGTGTGTGAGTGTGTGTTTGTGTCTATGTGTAGGCATGAGTGTGTGGGTATGCGTGTGTGTAGGTGTGTATGTATGCGCCTGTGTGTTTAGGATATGGATGCAACCTGGGCACGGTTTTCGCTAGAGGAGCAGCATCGTGAGGCCGGTCGACGCTGGTGGTGCAGAGGGTGCTGGCGGGAAAATAAAATCATAGAGGAATTTAAAACAGTCAAGGGAGAACAATAAGCAATGCAATTGCTCAAAAAAAAAATCGCTTTTTGGCATTTTTACCCTATTGTGCGGCGTATGCGTTGTAAGGGGAAAAAATTGGTTTTTCGCAGACAACGTAATTTTTTATTTCCGTAGTCATATTCTACAACTTATAAAAGTGGAGTGAATGAACTTAGAGTAGCCCCTATTTTTTCGCAATAAATGAAGTCTCATTCGGATTATTTCATGAAGTTTTTCCTAAATAAAGTAATTTGATTTGAATATGGCGAGTTGGGGCAAGTGGACGTTTTTTTTTTTTTTTCCTTTTTTTTCCGCACACTTGACCCAGCTACATTTTTAGTCTCAAAAAGTTTAAAATTGAAGCATAAATTACGCAAAATGGTGATTTAATGAAATAATTTCACTGATTACACTATGCTTAAGCGTATACTGTCTTCCATATACGTCTGTACGATCTTACATACTCGTCTTCAGCCTGCAGGTGCTGTTGCTTCAGAAAATGAGAAACGCGAAAAAAAAAAAAAAAAAAAATCAGCAGTGGGAAAGCTCTACCAAATGTAATGCGGCGGGAAGATTTACCTCTTATTCTCTCACTTGAAAATCACGACACCTATCTGTCAATGGAAGGGCTCTATTACACTGCAAGGCAAACGGGATAACATTCTTCATTTTTCCACCAGCAGTCATAAGTTGAAGTCTATTCTATGTATAAAATTGTATACGGTGAATGAAAAAAGAATGCAAATACGACCCATTAGCCAAATTAATACTGCGTTGAATATTAGGTCTCAATTAATATTCAAAATGTTATTAACAAAAACTTTATGATTTTAAAGTAACTAAAATAATTTTTGACTTACAACAAAATATTACAATATGAGTACCAATTTTTTTAATTGCCTACATTACCAAATGCTTTAATCTTCGACGGTATTTTTTTCCTGTCTGGAATCGACTACATACGGTACTACATAGTTGAAATAATACCAGTTAGGTGGAGCTAAAAGCAGAGTAAATATTTCACCATTTCACTTTGCCCCATGTTCTCCTACATACTAACTAATAAGTAAGCAACAATCTCTAAAAATTAGAGTTAAAAAGTAAGGGTAGGTCACGCGGTTCAACTACAATCATTGAGGATTTTTCTTAAGAAATGGAATAAAAGTAAAATGCTTTTCATTTCTACCGAGCGGAAGATAGGTTTGACTTGTCATATAGAAAAACACGGTAAGTGAAATACGCCTTTTTTTTTCAAGTACTGTAAAACCATAACACTAGCTTATATGTATTGCATAAAAAAGTGAATAAATCAGAACGTTTCCATTATGGTTAGATAACCAAATGTAAGTTTGGAGGTTCATTCCTAACCCACAAGAAAGCAAGGTAAGTGAAAATCTCCTTTCTTGAATGGGTTGGATTTACTTGAAGATGATTGAACGTGATACTATCAACAATAACTTTAGGTTCGTTTTCCTCAGCTACAACACAGCTGGGATTGGAATTTATCCGAAGCTTCCTTTTATCAGGATCTACTTTGCTATACACTTTGAAAACCCTTGAAAACTGAAGAATGAATCAGTAACAGGTCATTTTCAGAAACAAGTTGATCTCATGGTAACTACTTTATTTAATGCAAACTCTCTGCCATTAATTTGTATCATATTTTGTTAAACTGCTTCGATTTTAAATTTCAGAAAATCAGAATTTTATGTTTTAAAATTTCGCAGAGGTCAACCTTTTGTTCCTTCTGCTCCAATTTTCTTCAAATCAGATTAATCACTGCCCCAAACAATCCACCCGAATGGAACAATTTATATCAGCAAGTCAGAAATAAGCATTAGGCCGATTCTCCGCCGCGACTTCCCCTAATTCATTCTCATTTGCAACGTCTTCCCTAGTCCGGCTTCCCGCCGAAATTTAAGATTCAAACTGCAAACACTCCAGTGATCTATCAACCGGTGTCCGGACAGTCCCCCGCTCCGGAATGCCTCCCCTGCGTCCCACTCCACAGGATTTGGTCCTCCAAATCGGTGTCTTCTCTTGATGTTTAGGGGCATTTAAATGCATTAAATTGTGATGCCGGCCCGGACTCGAGTTCATTTCTCTGAAAAGGATTCCGAGGAATGGGATGAAGTTTCCGATAACGCGCTCATTTGCGTCTCCTGCGGCGGCACTGGAAATGCTTTAAGACTTTTAAAATTGGGCTTAGTTTCGAGAATTGTAAACTTCGTTGGTTTTCTCGGATGTCATAAACTTTAATTTGGGCCGTTTCCCAGAAATTCCGAAATAAATGCTTTACGTACGCAAGAGATTGAATTTATATAGTACTTGTCTGAAGTAGACTGGTACTGTTTTGAGTTGTTTTTTTTTTTTTTTTTGAAAGAAACAAAAATAAACAAAGTATGAAATAATCTTTAAAATATTTTATTAAACCCACTAAAGCAATGTCCGATACAACGATAAATCCCTCTATAATGATAATATTCTGAACTACCCATGTATTTGTGTAGGGGAAGCTGCTGTACCCGCGGACAAAATTTACTTTTCAATTTTTGCTGGTCTCTGGGAATGGATAATCGATCGGAAAAATTTTCTGGCAGAATTTATAGCTTATCATCTAATTTGGCAATTTTTGTCTGGTGAAAATCTCAAAGCTTTCAGCCTCAATTTGTTTTTCTTAAAAACCATCTTTTTTTCCGTGGGTACAACAACCCGTTCACCCAGCGGACAGGTGCCTTTGCACCCATGGACAAGTAAAAAAATAATATAAAACTAGGTCTGAGGAACTCAATTATACTCAATACATTTTCATAAGCCATTTTATGTTGAAATACTTCAAACATCCATTGAAAATAACATTAAATAAAATATCGGACTGAAATTAAACTTTAAAAATTAATCGAAGGTTTTTTCCCTTTTACCACAGTTTTACAACGTTAAAAATCAGAAGCAAATCCTTCAAAATATAAGAAACAATGATTCCTACAACACAAATAAATAATATACATAATCCACGACGGACGAAAAAAAAAAGAAATTGCTCATGTTTCTTTCTTTTCTTACTTAGATCCTACTAAAACCGAAAAAATTCGATAGAATCGTAAATGTTCGTTTGATGGCGTTGAAACTTTCTGGGGTACTGGAGAGGGCTGTGACACACACGGTGCACCCCAATTAGGATCTCTCTCGACGATACCCGGAATTTCCCGACCAACGTCTGTAGGTACTACCGTCCGTGGGTACAGTAGCTTCCCCTACAATGCAATGTAAATTGTCTTTCAATGGAAGTCTATTATTTGCAGTTTTAAAACTTTGTAAGAATTTTTTTAAGAATGGTTCTTGCATTGCATTTATTTGCATAGATCACTGTGTAAAAAAAGAAACTTCTTTGGTTATTTTCTCTTCTTGGCAAATGAAGTGTTTTTGACTACAAGTTTAGAGTGTGAAGAGCGCACGGAAGAAAGGCAAAATATCATTTGTTTTGTTCCAGTTGAGTTCAATATGGCAATACTGATTGTTTGAATAGTGGAATTATACTGTTTAAACAGGTAAGAAAAGAGAAGGATGAAGGCAAAAAATAATCCAAAAGTTTACTATATAAGTTTCAACCATAATTTTCTCAAACATTTCTCTTATCTTCCCCGTTCTCTCTTCATGTTGAATTTTTCTACCTAGAGATGTATCGTTCATGAACGAACGCAACGGGTCTAAAAGACCTACTCCTAAAAATACTCCTAGAACGACCTTCTAAAAACAAGCGGTCATTCTTTTGAACGGTTTAGAATTTGGAGCAATTCTGAGACACTAATAGTACATAAACCTTAAAAAAATAACCTTTTAAGTTTTTAACGTGCTATTAGTTCCATCAAAAATTATTGAAGGGGGAAGGGAGGACAGGCAGACAGATCGACCGACGGACCCATATTTTTTCACGTTTTCCACTTTTGCGAGCCCATTTCCAATGTTAAAGTTAATTTGTTTTTAATTTATTTTAAGATTTTTAGAGATTTTAAAGATTTATAAAGCTTTTTTTTATGTTTTTCATCATTCTTCTTATTTTTTTTTTCTCTTTGTATTTTTAAAGAGAAAATAGGTTAGAAAAGAAAAGGTTTAAATAAATGTTTTTTTTTTTTTTAATGATAAATCAAACAGTTATTCCAATATACAGGCACAAGGAACACGCTTCATTAAACATCAAAAATGCCGAATCGAATCGACAATTGCGCCTTAAGCATTGTGCTCTATCATCTGTTGAATACGCGTAAATAACATATGGAACCACTTTTATTGATTTAAAGTTTAAAAGTGTTTTGTTTTGTAACTGTGAAACATTTCTATTAATAAATTTCTATTATTAAATCTATTAAATAATGGACTTAGGTATTAAAAGACTAATGTCATTAACTAAATTCGAAAAAATTCTAAGAAATTGCAAAAAAAGTATTTCTTTTCTGCATTTTTTTTTCTGAAACAATGGAAAGGTTTTGAAACTTTATTTTCTTGTCCTGTACTTTTTAGAAAGAAGTTATCATATAAGGGTATTCTGCAAAAAATGTGTAATTTGGAAGTTTTATCGTTTTAAAAAGCAATCTGAAAATGTTTTCATTAGGGAGGAAAACTGCTAACGAAATCTAGATTGCACTGTTAAGAGTTTTTTTTTTTTTTTTGTTAAGAAACGCAATAGTATGTAAAGAGCTAAAATGAGCTAACTGTAGAGAGTTAATTAATTTGATTTCTGTCTCACTTTTCGTTTTTATATTAGCTTTTCTTGCTAAAATTTGAAACATATCATCTACTTTTTTTTTCATGTTGTTGCTTGATGAAAAATACTGAAAAAGCCCACGTTCAATGAAAAACACTAGGATTGTAACAGGTAACTAATTTTAAGAAAGTCAGATGATCAGCAGCATGACTAAATGCTCAAATTAGTTCCATTTTATTTGCCAAAAGTGTAGTTTTTGAAATTTTATTAAAAATAAATGATTGACTTTTGGAAGCTAACTTAAGTTACATTGCAGCTTCAAAGCTCCTAACGATTGTTATTTGACATTGTTGCTGTGTTTTTGTAAGTGAATAAAATAAAATTTCAAAATTTAATTATTATGTAACCTTTTAATCTTCATTGTTTTGTAAATGATTAAAATTTAAAGATGCATAAGTTTTTAAGAGCACATAGTTGTAATTCACGAACTCCACTTAGTATGGCATCGGAAATATTTTTGGGCCAAATTTTTTGACCATTTACTAGTTAAAGGATTAAAATTATCGAATACGCTATTCTCTTACTTCAGCATTGCGAGTATATAGTACCCACAAAGTATTACATTAAGGTAAATCAAACTTTCCGGTTAATACAAGCCGTAGAATCAAATCCTCTATGGCAACGTGCGATTTCTATTAATCTGCTTGAAGACTAAATGGACAGCGGGGAACTCAAGGACAGCGTGCTGGTAGACGTATCTAACTCCAAACGTGGTTGCATTCCGAGAAAGGGTCTTTAGAAAATCCTTCAATATCATTTCTAAAATCATCAAACCACACATTCCGTATACAAATCCTTGTACACAAAGCATTGCTATCACGGAAGACATCAACGGAGCTCTACGCAGTTGAAAGGCTGACCCGTAATTGGCAGATGGAAGAGAGATATCCACTATATATGGTAGCGCGTTCTGAACTAAGTTTACTTAGACAAATCTGTGGTAGTAAAGGTACACATAAAAGATAGGTGCATTAAATTACCAAATAATGTATGAAATTAATTTTGAGTGTTCATGAACTGCAACTGAAATCCAAATAAACGTTTCGGAAAACATCACATGCAGTCAATCGGAATTTTATTACTACACGAGTTTTAAATGTTATCAAATCTACATAGAAATTGAGGTAAAGGATAAGTTTAAAATTTTATTTGTAATAAATGATAAAATCAACGAGATAAATATACAAATAGCAGCAAAATTACAGACACTTGTTGTGGATCTTTTATCAACAAAAAAAAAAAAAAAAGTTGTTTATTGCAAAAATGTGGCTCATATTTTTTTGCATTAATTAAGGAGTTCTTTGTTAACACGGATACTTGCCATTTCGTTGTTATTGATTTTATGATAATGTTGGTAAGTGAATGCTGGCTAATATTTAAGTACGTTTGAATTCGATTTCGAGCAGTCTGGCAAACTTCAGACAGTTTTTTTTTTATTTATTGGTTTATTTAAAGGGTATTTAATTTTCTTTTTGCTCCAAATTGCTATTAGATAGAAATATTTTGATGGCCACTTGTTTTTATAGCCACAACGCTGCAAATGGTGATCTCTACTTTAGATCTTTATCACATAGCGATAATTCGGTTTCAAAATATTCTCAAAATTGTTATTATATATTTATTTTTTTTCTCAGTGACACCAATTAATCGTATAAAACAGATTTTGATTTTGAGATTAGTAAATATTTTTTTTATTCTTCCATCGTAACAAATTAAACACATGTTTTAAAATTAGTTTTAAACAAAATAAATTGCTCAAAACTTTGAAGAATAAAAAACGCATATGAGGCAGTGAGAAGCAAAGGAATGTAAGTGGGCATTTTCAAGTTTTGAGTAAAACGCGTTTAAAGATAACGTCCTAGGTAGGCTTTCATTGGATTTTTTTTCCTAAATCACGCTATACAGCAACACCTACAAGGGCTACTAGTACCATCTCTTACCCCAAGATAGAGGAGAGGTTCACTTACCATTTGTACTGGTTGTCCCCAAATTTTTGATTTTGCCACTTACATTATTTTGCTTCTCACTGCCTTATATGAGGTCCGTAAAAAACTAAGAATAATAATTTTAAAAAAGAAAAAAGAAAGTTTTTTTTCTACATGATTTACGGAGGCATTTAGAACAATGTAAATTGGTTTTTTTTCTTCATAAGTGGCTCAAATTATAAGGAGTATCAATGCAATATTTCATACTATATTTTAAAAAAAATGCCCGAGGATAATAACTTATTCGACTTTAAATGTAGCTAAACAAGAAAGAATGATGAAAATTATAATGATTGGAATTATAATTTTTATTTGTGTTCTTATAATGCTTGGAATGTTATTTCCAAGCATTATAAGAACTTATTAAAAATGTGTGTAACAAATGTTTATAAAAATGCTAATATCCAATAGTTAATTTTTTTGAGATATGTCTTTCTTAAAAGAAAGGATCTCATAGAACTTTCTCATTTTACTCAAATATTTTACATTATTTTTTAAAAATATTTCATGCATTTCGTTTCTGAAAATGAAGCTTGTGTCCTTTTGCAAAAACAATTATAAAGACGATGCCAAAAACCACTCTCTCGAACATTATGTTTCAGTTGTTTATGACTAGTAATAAATTTATTAGGGCATTTTTTGGCAGAGTCTTTTGTGCAAAATTGGGCTTAGTCGCAAAATACATTGAAAGTTTCCTGGCTCGCTGCAGAGTTTATAGTCAGCTGGGATCATGGACGGAGAGAGGGCGATCGCCCCTCTCTTGAGGGCCTCTACCGGCAATTTTTTGACATTGAAGTTCAAAAACTATTTTTTAGACAATCTGCGAAAAATTTAAGGGAGTTCGCAACTGGAAAAGTTTTGGAATATTTCGAACTTGAGATCTTTTTTAAGACCTCACACGCTTTTAAATCATGTTTGGTGACGTTATTAGAGGAAGGAATGAGGTTCAAGCTCTTTCCTCTGCCAATTTTTCGAAACGGCAGTTCCAGAAATTCAGTTTTTAAGGGGTCTAAGGACCCTTAACCTTCAAAATTTTCGACTTTCTGGAAAAAATATATGTTATGCATAATTTGATTCTGAACACTTTGATACCTTATTTTTAACTATACGCCAAAAACTTTTCAAGTTATTGTAAAAATGCGTAAACTTTCCCCATAGAGATTTATGTTAATAGCAGCTGTTTAAGCCTATTTTTCTCAGGTACCGGTTTCTTCGGTTTTCTCGTTTTGCGCGCATGATATCTCAGAAAGTTTCTTATATATTTCCGTAAAACTTTTTATACATGTTTGTCTGGTATATATTTATGATCTGAACCTAAACTTTAACTAAAAATGAAAGGTAATATTAAAAAATATATATATTTTTACCCACAATTTTGGAAATTTTTGATTATGACTTGTAAAATTTCAAAAAATAAATAGATAATTTTAAAAAATTAAACAAATTTAGGTTCAGGTCATAAATATAAACCAGACAAACAGGTATGAAAAGTTTTACGGAAATATATAATAAACTTTCTGAGATATTATGCGCGCAAAACGAGAAAACCGAAAAAACCGGCACCTGAGAAAAAGAGGCTTAAACAGCTGCTGTTAACATAAATCTCTATGGGGAAAGTTTACGTATTTTTACAATAACTTGAAAAGTTTTTGGCGTATGGTAATAAATAAGGTATCAAATTGTTCAGAATTAAAATATGCATAACATATATTTTTTCCAGAAAGTCGAAAATTTTGAAGGTTAAGGGTCCTTAGACCCCTTAAATGATATTCAATTATGTTAGCGGGAAAAGGTTTGGAAACTCTGCAATTTTTCAAAAATTGAAGTTCTAGAAACGCAATTTTGCCGCTCCCATGAAGAAATCCTGGACCCGCCTTTGGTTGGGCAGGTAAAAACATTTAGAAAATGTAGTAAACTTTTGTAATTGAGAGTTTTTGCTCATTCTCATTTTTTCTTCTTCGAAACTACTTTGTTTACCAATGTTTACTGTATTTTATACGGTTTTTCGAAACCAGCGAAATAACTTTTAAAGCGAAAACTTATTGCAAAATTGTTTATAGTGCATTTTTTGGAAATATTTTGTGTCTGCATAGGCCTATTAAAAACCAAATTTAGTTTTACTATACAGAAAAGTTTAGATAAAGTCATCATTGAATAAACACCATTAAAATTCACAAATTTGCAAATTTTTGTGAATTCGTGCAGTTTTAAGGCTTTCTTTTTCACATTTACTTTTTTGCACGTAAGGTATTAATTTATTTTTTCATACAATAACAGATAAGCAATATCTGACGTATAAACTTCCTACGATAAACTACGCACAATTTCTGTACCTCAGAGCCAGAAGAACGTAAGTCCAAAAATGGGGTTGTTTCCTTCAGCCAAAAGTAGTACTTTTTGTCACTGAAATTGATAGAATAAGTAAAAAAAAAAAAAAAAATAGCATGGACTCAGAAAATGCTTTCATTTTCCCAACAGTTATTTTTTAATTATTTTTTTAAAATGTCCGATTCTTCAAACAAGGCGTGGTCTTTATGAAGTCACAAATGATGCACTATGGCGCATCTTTCTACCGCATTTCCAGGTTATGATAATCAAGAAGCGAATTAAATTTGCGCTCTGCGCTTGCTATCAATCATATCGTTGCCAATACACGTGAGTTAAGATGCGAATTAAATATTTTGCTGTGTGGGTGGCAACACAGAATGGCATTTCATCATTTGTGATGTCATCGGCAGAAGCGTTAAACGATGAAAGAGCACCGATTTAAGTAATTTTTTTTTAAATAGTAAACTTAAAGAAATTATTTTAAAAATTGCCAGATTCTATGTTTTTAAACATGCTCATTCAGAAAAAAATACTCTTAAAATTTTAGAAACGACCCCATTGCGATTTTCTGTTTATTAGTGCATTGTAAGTATGTAGAAGACTATTTCGCATCGAGCCATGTGCAGAATAGGCTTATACATACAATAAAATTGTATTCATTTAAGAAAACATATTTCTTTAAAAAAAAATCCTTTTCACTTTTTTACCAGGGTTAAAATAACGCTCGTTCCATCCTTTGCATGCTCCAGAAAAGCGTTTTTCCTCTCTACAGTAAAATTATCATAATGTGAATTACATTCATCTGGCTTTGAGGTACAGATTTATCGAAAATCAAATTTCCGTAAAAGAATGTTGCATTTAAAGAATATATTCTCTTGTTCTTGCGTCGTTGGAGATCAGAAAATAAACAAATCATTAATGCCTATTTTAATTCTTAGTTAGCAATTACGCAAGCAGAGATTCATTTACAAGTCCTAAAACACGTTTCTTACTTTTAATTAAAATTACTTTGTTTGTTGAAACTTTTAAACTTCAAATGCAATCTCCTTTTCATTGGCAATTGCCTAAACAAACAAATAAATTTGTAATAAACAATTCAAATAATAACAGAGATTTCTCATTGTTAAAAAAAGTAATAATAATTATATGAACCGAAAAGCATACAGTTTTCTTCTATTCTTATAGTAATTTGCTAATTTTCTAGCAGATGAAAACCTTTAAGTTTTGAAACTGGCAACATAGTTTAAAAAGTCGTGGAACGTGTTCGCTAATTGATAAAGCCAATAGAACGCGAATAAATTCCCTGGAGGGATTTTCAATTCTCTCTGATTCCCTGAAAAACATTGCTGCTTAATTATGAAATTAGATGTTTTATTCAATTGCCAGACTCTCATTACGATTAATTGCATTCTAATTATTATAAATGAAGAACTAACAAGAAATTCGTTCAGAATTAAAAGAGATTACTCTTCCGTATACCAATATTGATTTCCGATATTAGCTAAATCCCTCTCTCAATTTACTTAGACTCCAAATTAGGGTAAATATACCTTTTAGAGTTAAATCCTTTTTCGAAAATAATTTTTTAACGTAAAAAGAATCCCATTAGTTAATCTAAAGAAGTTGTTAAATTCTTTCAATTTAGCTCTTCGATTTTACGTTTCGGAAAATTCTGTTAACGAAAATTTTATTTGGAATATTGAAAATTTAATGTTTTTTTTAAATATTTTGTTGCACACACGTAGACGAAGCAAACTAAAGAACGAAATTGCATCAAAACTGCTTCAAAATATAAAATTTTGAGTCGAATTAGCAAAATATAAGTAAATAAATTTGCAGCAAAAAAAATAATTTGTTTCTGACAAATTAAAGTTTTCGCCATCGAGAATCGCAGCCAAGTTTTGTTTTTTTCTTTTCAAATCGCTCTTTTCTTTCTTTTTGAATTTCTACACTCTATAGTTGAATACTCTGTGTTTCTAAAAGATAAAATTAAAAAAAAAATCAATCCATCTTTTCAGATTTTTCCTTCAAACTATACATTATACAACAAGAGCGCTAAAAAATTTTTAATATTTTAAAAGTCATGATACAGGAAGCAATCACCGAAAAATAAATTTTCAAAAATAATCCTTTTTTCTTTAAAGCGGAGAAAACTAAAAGTTTAAGCATTCTTAATGAATTCATTCGAACATTTTTGACATAAGAAATTATTTAATGGTGATTTTAAGAATAATAGTTCATAATTACCCTATCAAAGCGTTTAAAGTTAACAGCGAACATTTAAAAATATTATATTTCTACAAAAGCAGACAATAATACTATTAATTATCAGAAGCTATTTTTTCTTCTAATAACTCAAAATTCGGGAATTTCATACACCACGCAATGCCAACTTATTATGCAACTCTCTATAAAAACCGATAAAAAGAGATAGCTCCCAGTCAATGATTGCAAAGAGCTATGCTTAGAAGGTGAGAAAATAAAGTCGCACACATCTTTATGTTCTTAACTATGGTGTAAAACCTGTTTTAAATTTTTTAAATGAGGAAAAAAAGGGGGGGGGGGTCAATACAGTCGAGTCCCGACTTACGCGAGGGATGCGTTCCAAGACTCCTCGCGTAAGTCGAAATTTCGCGTTGTGGAAAAATATATGCATACAAATTTTTTAAATCTTACCAAATTCTTTTAGACACTTATAAACACCCCTTAAAACTGCTATAAAAGCATTCCTCAACTATACATTATAGTTTTTTTTTTGTATATAGAACTGAACACTTACTGTATTTAAAAAATAAAAAATTGTTTTATTGAGCATGAAATACTTTAAGATGCACAAAATGAATGACCAATGGGAAGGAAAGACATACGGATGTAAAACAACACGGTACGCGCAGCATGTAGTAATACTAAAATGATGCACTATAACAGTACTGTATAGCAGTTACAGTAACACTATTTAAGAGTTAAAAAATGAAGATAATGATGATTTCTGCTCCATGGGATCAGATCGTTATTCTTATCTAATACATTTTTAAATACGGTTGCTTCGCCTTTTCTTTTATAACGTTTCACTTTGTGGCAACATATCCTCTTCCTGATCTTTTTATTAATACACACTACAAGATCTTTTTGTTTTGACTTTTAACTGTACCTGTGGAAGATTCACTGATACTTATTGTCGCGCTACTGTCGACGTTTTGTAGTAGTTATCGAGAGTCTTTTTTTTTTCTAAATCAGAAACTTTCTTCTTTTTCCCCATCTTAACAAACTTAAGATGAAAGTGCCACCAAGGTGCCAATGTATTTCATCAACTTTAACATTTAGAATGAAAAAAATACAAAAATGAAAGATGCTGAGTGGTTATTTGATGCACTAACAACACGATGCGTGGACTAGTTTGGTGTGGGAACTTTGGCTGTCAGTGATGCGAAAAGGGATTCAATAACATTCACGAAATCACTATTTAGTAGCCAATAACGAAACTGATACTTCCTTCAAAAAAAAATCGTGTTGTAGGCGAAAAGTTCGCTTAAGCTCTAAAATTCGTTACTCCTTAAAAAATTCGCGTTATAGCCATCTCGCGTAAGTCGAATCGCGTTGTAGCGGGAGTCGACTGTAAATACTTTATAGTTTATGTTTATGGATTATCTACTTATACTCCAAAAACATTTCTCTAGCTCATAACTTCGCTGAAAACTAAATAAATATTTGAGAGATATTGAAAATAAAACATTCTTTATTCAAATGCTTCTAACTTGTTTATCACATTAAAGTAATAAAATCTGCTGTGGAATAAATTCTTCTACCCTTCCAAACCGTTCGCAAAATCAAGCGAACACAGGAAAATTCGGCGCTGTGAATCAGTTCCAGAGCCACATAATACTGCAACACAAATCTTCCACTCTTTAAGAAAATCCTGATCCAAATTACCTCACGCGAGGAGAAATGAAGGGAAGAAGGGAAAGAGTGAAAGTGCAACATAAAACGGACTTGACACTCCGCCGTTTGATAGGAGGCACGTGTTCGTTCGGATGTTCCGGTGGCTATCGTTACCCCCCCCCCTCCTCCTCCCCCTCCATCCACAATCGTCGTCCGTCAAGAAGCGGGAGTGCAGGCGAGTTTTATGGGGCTCGGCCTTGCGCCTAATATGCAAAATGAAATAGAAGGGACTGTACCCTCAGGCAAAATATCTCCCTTGCAGGTTCCTTGATTTCGGAAATAATGTGATTAAAACCGAACTTTAGGACAGTTGAGTTGAGTGTATGAGCGGCATTTGTTCCTCCGGTGCAGATTTATTCTATTTTGCTCATTTCATTAGCGTTCTCGAACCGTGGACTGCTTAGCCACTAGCTCTCCTCTGCATTTGTAAACGTTGTGAAATGTAATCTGAATTTGTTGTGGAATTAATTAAGGTAAAGCGAATCTGCTACGTTGATATACCAAAGACAGTGCATACTTTAATAAGAATGAAATAATTGTAAACAGGATCGCACTTTGAACAGTGCTTTTCTCTACGAAGTCTTTTATTGAAACCATAATGGTGATTTTACTTTTCTTCCATTACCAATTTCTAATTAGGACCGTTGAGAGAAAATGGTACAAAAATAGAGTTAAAAAACTCAAATTCTTCTGTGTTATGCGCAATTTCTCGTTAAGAGTTTTCAGACTTATAGAGCTGCTATTTTTTTCCCCATTTATCATATGCATTTATTAAAAAAATTGTCACACTTCTCTTACATTAAAATTTTCTACGTGGAATCATAACCAGGTTAAAAGAAAAAGAGTAAAGCCGTTTTGTTTTAAAGTGAGAAGCAAGATTTTGTTAACTTCAGAGGTAATAAGCAACTATTTTGTTTTGTATTTATAATTCATTTTGTTTGATAAATCATCCGTTGCGTCATGAAGGTTCACAAATTCATATTACAAAAAATATTGGTTTTGAGTCATGAACTTTTAGTTTTGCTTCTTTTCCCAGAAATAAAAGAAGAATTTATTAATATGTGTTTGTCAGTATTTTTTTTTTTCTTTTTTAGTAAGATGTGTCGTAAATGTATCAAAAAAGTAATGAATTTTAAACGAGAAGTCTGAGGAATGTTTGTTGTTACGACATATACTACTTCACTTCTATTATTGACGTCAAGGACGCTCACTTTATGCACGGTTAAAAGGGCTATTCATTACCCCAAAATCCATGCAATCTTGTTCATTTTGAAATTTGTGGGCGTTATGATGTTGTTGTTTCCCCCCCCCCCAGAGATAATGTCTGTAGAAAGGTAAATATTTAACATTTTACCCTTAATCTTAAAATGTTTGTGATAGCCCAAGTTTCTCTTAAGTCATCATCAAAAGTAAACGATTTATGTAAGATACGTTTTAAGAGTTGAGTTTCTACAAAATATCTTGCTTCTCGATTAAATGAAGTATAATGTTAGATTGGAGGCTACACTGTAAAAATAATTCCGAAACGTTACTGGGTATTTCCGAGTTACTTTTCGGGATTTTAATGGTTTTCATCCACTTCCTGGGAAAATCAAGTATCATCGTCAAACAGTTTCCTGAATTGCTACAAGTCGCACGAATGCAGACTTTTCACTGTTGTGAAAAATATTTTTAGCTCCCAGTTTAAAGATTAACTGAACGTATTTATAAAGTGTACCAGCTTCCGTTCAGTTACGGCCCGGTCATGCTAATTAAGCTCCCAAAGGGAGTGAATAAGTATGAACCCACGTTGCTTTGAAGGAATTGCAGGTGAGTAAAAGTCTCGTTGCTAACCAGCAATTCTGGCTTAGCTTCGGCCATGTTTGCAATAGTGCTCTTGGAACTTCCTTGGTAAATCAGGAAGATGCAGACCTATTATATTATACCTTCCTAAGTTTATTCTAATTTTCCAGAGACACGACTGGCTTTTAACGGGAATATTTCTGAATTTTTCAGGAGGCTTCCAGGATAATGTCAGGAAGGTTACTGAATTTCAGCGAAAAACGTTCCTGGATTTTGCAAGATATTTTACTGGCAGAAATTGGGCACATCAGCTGCCCATTATTTGCCAGGAACGTTCCTGAATCGTTTTTACAGTGTACCTTCTACTCAAAATATTCCAAAATAACAGCATTCCTTGCTAATTATAATGTTAAAATTATTTGTGTGCTAATGTTTTTTATCACTATTGGTCGAGAAATATCAAAAATGAAGTATGCTAGAAATGAAAAAAAAAAAAAAAACCTTGCTTCAGTTAGTTGTATTTCATCCCCAAGAGAACGCATTATCGTGAAATTTAACGAGAGTTTTATGACCAATGACGATAGACTCAAATGAAGCGCTTTCCCTTCCTACTGAGCACAAACTTAAGCATGAAAAATTAAAAAAGAGCAAAACATGAAAAATGTTTTAGATGAAGTCCACCTAATAGAACGAAGGATAACAAGTAAAAGTTAAAAGCTTCTTATTTTCTCATCACGGTTTTCAGACACAAATTATGCGGTCCATCTGGTAAGTGGGTATTGAAAATTAAAATTAAAAATACTGTCTGAGCTGAGGGGAGAAAAAAGGAAAGAAAGTTATACTTTTCTGTCGCTCAGACTAAGTAAAATATTTATAAGATGAATTGACGACAAACATTGCTTAGCAAAATATAGATTATTTTAATTGTTATGACTGGTTTTATGAATAGAATTTATGTATAAAATATTTTATATCTAAACCAGACTGTGTTTAAAAATTATTATGCGTTATATTTCTTGTCGATGTAACATAGTCTTTTAATCAAATAGACTGCCTGAGAAAATCGATTTTTGCACCCTTGATTATATGAGATTTCGTTAAATTAAATGGGGTTGTTTCCTTCAGTCAAAAGTAGTACTTTTTGTCACTGAAATTGATAGAATAAGCAAAAAAAATAACATGGACTCAGAAAATACTTTCATTTTCCCAACAGTTATTTTTTCAATTAATTTTTTAAAATGTCCGATTTTTCAAGCAAGGCGTGGTCTTTATGATGATGCACTATGGCGCATCTTTCTACCGCATTTCCACGTTACGATAATCAAGAAGCAAATTAAAACTGCGCTCTACGCTTGGTACCAACAATATCTTTGCCAATACACGTGAGTAAAGATGCGATTTAAATATTTTGCTCTGTGAATGGCAACACGAAATGGCATTTCATCATTTGTGATGTCATCGGCAGAAGCTTAAACAATAAAAGCGCACCAATTTAAGTAATATTTTTAAAAATATAAAACTTAAAGAAATTATTCAAAAAATGGTCAGATTCTATGTTTTTAAGCATGCTCTTTCAGAAAAAAAAAAATACTTTTAAAATTTTGGAAACGACTACATTCACCAGCGGAGTCAGTTTTCTAATTCGCCAATTGTTTTTTTTTTTTTTTTTTTTTTTTTTTTTTTTTTTTTTATGTGGTATGATTTTTATCCCAACACAATGGTAATTCATCACTTTTTTATGAAGTGAAACTTTTTATGCAATGATTGATCTATAAGCTGTTTTTGTGACAAAAATGACTTAATTTGTTTTCAATTGTTGCCAAAACTTAACAAAAAAATAGTAATTATAAAGTTAGCTTTGTTAGTAACTTTGACAAATTAATTTCAAGTCTAAGCTAAGCAAGCACACATTTGTGGATTTCAGGCATTTTAAACTTTTCATGTATTGTAGGTTTTAGACGATTTCTTTGATTCTAGTCAAGTCATCAGTTTAAAAGCGTAATCCACACTGTTTTAAGTCCAACCTTAAAATTAGTTAACTTTGATCAACAAAATAAAATTTAATTACTATTATTTTTCCACGTTTTTATTAACAATTAAAAAGCGAATTTCGAGCATTTTTTAATTTTCTCGTTGATTTTAATCTATTTTCTTCATTAAAATACACACTTTTGTTGTGAATATGCCTAAGTCAGGCAAAGAAAGAATAAGAGCGTCGCGCTGGTATGACATTTTTATGCATATGTTTTCACGTTAAACCGGAAATTTTCCACTTTTGCTTTTAATTTTCATGTGTTTGAAAAAAAGAAACCTAGAATGATAGTATAAAGTATAAAGTATTAACTTTCTAAAAAAAATTGCATTAAATAAAAAAAATTTGTGCGTATAGCTTCCGAGACTGTCTAGTCACGCCCGCAAATACGTACAAATAATTATTTTTTTAAATACAAAAACTTTTAAATAATATATTTGATTTTTTTTTTGAGCAATCACGATTGTTTATTGTTCTCACTTGACAATTTTGAATTCCTATGATTTTATTTCCCCCCCGCCTCCCTCTGCAGCACCGCCGACGACCGGCTGCCTCGTGATGCTGCTCCTCCAGCGAAAACCGTCTCCAGGTTGCATCACTTTCCTACCTACACTTACACATACACCTTCATACACACACACGCACAAACACCTACACACACAATCACATACACACACGCATACATACAGACACCTACACATACACAAACACATACACACACTTACACATACACATATTCCCCCACACAAACACACATACACACAACTACCCCCCCCACACACAAACACACATGCCTACACACACATACACATACCATACCCCCACACACAAACAAACATACATCCCTCCACACAGAAACACAGCCTACATACACACACACACTCGTGATTGCGAAAAACATAATTTGACTTCAAGATGTCAAAGTTCAAATTAATTTTATTTTTAAATATTCTTTTTTGAAACCTTAGACTTAGCCGCATCGCCAAATGTGCTGAGTATTCGGCCCCTCGAAATGTAAACGGATCTCTACAAACCAAATTACATATCCAAGCGAGCCACGTGAATAAACTATTCACCCATCAATTAGTCAAGGAACAACTCAACCCTACCCGTCCTCGAGAGATAGCTTTCGCAAACCCTTCGATTCCGAGCAATTTTCAAGATAAATGTAACAAAAAATTTTAAGACGTAATACATTTGTGGAGCATTGTTTGATGCGAAAGCTAGCTTACTTATTCATGGCTGTAAAGCGAAAGGGTAAATCGTCTGGGGATTTGGGATTTTAAATTAGCAGAACGGAGGTAGATTAAGAATTGATAAGGTCATATCCCTGACCCAAAACGTGACCCGCGTTTAAAGAATTATGTGAGATTTTGCAGGTACTAAAATGTTGAAAGTAGGAGAAAGTGCTTTTAGGAGATGATGTGGGGCTGAGAAAGTTTTTGGAAGAAGCATTGACTCGCTAATTCGTACTTAAGGTAACTTATTTCCTGAGAGTTAGTTTTAAATTACTTTAAGTAGTTTCATGAAGTTTTTTGGTATTTAGGGATAATTTATGTTTTAAAGCAATTTGTGATTTATTTCAAGAACTATGAACACAACATAATCTTACTTTTATTCTTCGTTTGTATAGCAAAAAATAATATTCATCCAGCTATTAAAAAAGCGATTAATGACTTAAGGATTAATTTAGAATTGTGCATCAAAGTTTTTTAAAATTACACTTTTTTGCGATATTAATGAGTTTTTGCCACAAGATAATAATAAATTAATCTTATGAACACAAAATACAACTGAAAAAGACTAAATTTGGGTTTGCGAGTCCTCAAATCAAGCTAAGTATTTAAATAAATTGAAATTTAAGTATATTCAGTGTTTTTACTTCCTTTTAGAAAAAAAGAAGTATTGTATTCGCGAAAAAAATTTCACTCAAAAATGACCTTAATTTCCATTTTACTCACCCCCGAATGAATGTTGAGCTTTTTTTTTTTTTTTTTTCGACTCGACCACACGTGGATAAGGGCCTGAGAACGTATAGACACGCGAAATAGCCATTTTCACAATTCCAGAGTTAATTACAACGAGTTTTCTCGTGACATCTGTATGTACGTATCTATGTGCGTATGTGTGTATTTGTGTATGTATCTCTAATAACTCAGGAACGGTATATCCTAGAAAGTTAAAGTTTGGTACGTAGACTCCCAGTGAGATCTAGTTGTGCACCTCCACTTTTGATTGCATTCGGGTGTTTCTAAAGAGGTCTTTTGCCCCTTTTTGGGGGGAAATCATTGTTAATTTCGATAAAAACTCGAGTGGTGTTATAATTTGGCGGACACTTGGCGATATATCCCCAGTGTTTTTTTCGCCACGTATTGTCGCCAACTTTGCGACAAAGTTGGCGATTTTTTAAAAATCTGATTTCAATTTGGTCACTGTTGGTGATATTTAGACAATAAACAATTGAATTACATTAAAATTGCCAGTAATGGGGAAATGACATTAAGATGGAGTAAAAGGAAGTCATGTGATGCACACATCAGCTCGTTTCCGTATTAGTTTTGTAATTGATCGCTGGGAAAGACCCTTCAAAAATGGAGTGCCCCGTTACCAAAAATTTAAGTTCCTTTTCAAAACCACTGAAACTGGAGAAAAATGCACCTTAATTAGAGGTTTGCCTTTTTTGAAGGTGTCCCTTAAGAGAAGAAGGACTATATCAAATTTTTTAGCGTTTCTCTGCAAATGAACTTCAAATAGAAGGACTATTAGTCTAGGATGGAGACAAGGCGGTCCCTAATCAAAGGGATTAGAACTGGAAAAATGTTCCTTAATTTCATGCGTCCTACTTTACTTGTTATACTTTTCTTCTCAACCAGTGTCCCTGAAATAGAGAGTCAGAGATAAATACACGGAGATTCCCGTTCGAAGAGACCGCAACCAGAAAATGTCCCTTGATTGGAGGTGTGTTTTTTCGGAGGTGGACTTCTATGTACTGAATTAATGCAGTGATCCAGATAAACTGAAAAAAATATGCACGCGGTTTGTTGACCTCGAACAGTGTGACGAATGTAGTCTGTATATTACGACTGAAGTAAGAATCAAAATAATTTAAAACAATTAATTTGAATTTTGACATCTTGAATTCAAATAATGTTTTTCGCAATCACGAGTGTGTGTATGTAGGCGTGTATGTTTGTGTGTGGGGGGAGGGTATGTGTGTTTGTGCGTAGGGAATATGTGTATGTGTGTGTAGGCATGTGTGTTTGTGTCTGTATGCAGGCATAAGTGTGTGGGTAGTTGTGTGTATGAATGTGTGTGTGTGGTGGGTGGTGGTATGTGCATGAGTGTGTAGGCATATGTGTTTGTGTGTGTGTATGTGTAGCTGTCTGTATGTATGCATGTGTGTATGTGTTTGTGTATGTTTAGGTGTCTGTATGTATGCATGTGTGTATGTGTTTGTGTATGTGTGTAGGTGTATGTGTGTATGTGTTCGTGTGTGCGTGTGTGTGTGTGTGTGTGTGAGTGTGTGTATAGTTGTGTATTTTTGCGCGTGTGTGTAGGATATTGACGCAACCTGGAGACGGCTTTCACTATAGGAGCGTGAGGAGCCGGTCGACGGTGATGCAGCAGAGGGTGCTGGCGGGAAAATAAAATGATAGCACATCAAAACAGTCAAATAAAAGCAATAAGCAATCGTGATTGCTCAAAAAAAAAAAAAAAAAAACTCTAAGGAAGTCCAGATTGTGGTTAATAGAGCACATTATTTAGGATCAATAACGAACATTCAGTCCTCATCTGTAGATTATACTCTTCTCTAGAAACTAACTGACAATGACTCTTACGGCAAAAATTAATTTTAATTTCAATTTTTATCATTTCTTTATCGGATTTAATGTGTCTTTTGTTCAATCTCTAAGAATCATGCTTTGCATACAGATGACGAAAAATGCCAAACACAGACGCTCCGAATTCTCTTCACGAAATAATTTTCAACCGAGAACAAAATCCCTTTTATCAGGAAAACTACAAAACTCGCGTCTTTTACGGAAACACAGGACCATTGCCTCGTAAACTCTTTAAAGCTCTGCGACATCTTGAACGCTTCCGGAATCTTGACCGTGTCCTGCCGGACAACGACATCAAGAATAAATAGCCGGACTCCGGCGTCAAGCCGACTGTAATGAAATTAAGTAGCAACTCCCCCCCCCCCCCCCCCCCCTTCCAACGGCTTAACTTGGGTGTTCACGGTCCAGAGAACAGACGTTCCCGACCTCTCCGATGAGGTAATGCTTTGACTGAAGAGGCAGGGGACGAGTGAAAGGGAAAGGAAGTGAAGAGTGGATTGGCCAGTGCGTGATCATTTCGAATCTTTCTGATGGTGATTTTTTGGGCGATCAGTGACTAGTTTAGCTCTTGTGAATCTTTTGTGATGGATATCTGTTCGGGGCTAAATGGTCTCTTTAGGGATTATCTGATGCAAGGAAGCAATTTGTCAGTTGAAAAACATTGTCTAAGACCTCAAGCAACTGTTGTACAAAAAATGTTACTAAATACAGTCGGACCTCCATATATCGAAGCAGCAAATTGCCAGAAAAAAATTCGATGCATAGAAGTTTCGATATATAGAAACAATCTTATTTTATCCTAAAAATCTCCTAAAACATTAACATTAAACCTAATTTTCGTGTATGAAACCTAATTTCTAATTTATACGAGCATCGGATTAAATGAAAGTTAATAATTAAAAAAATAACAGAAATTACATTTTTGCGCTTTCATATAACTTCATTCTTTGGCAATTCAACTTGATCCAGTAGGGGATTTTCGTTTTGACAAATCAAAAGAAAAGTAAAAAAATAATCTAGTTTAACTGGAATGATTTTTACTGCAGCTAAAACGACTAGGAACGATAATCAACAGACAAAAGGGACAACTTGAAACTGGTTTGACAATGTTACTGGTTACAACTAAGATATTTGAAATAAACTTGAGGGAATTTAAGAACTCCAGAACGAAACAACAACCTTTCTACACACCCCTCAGCCCCAGATTTCTTATGAGTTTCGTAGCAACCTTTAGTGAACATAATTTTCTCCCCTAACCTTTATTTTTCATGAGACAGTCTAAAGTGGAAAACAAAATTTTCTCCCCTAACCTTTATTTTTCATGAGACAGTCTAAAGTGGAAAACAAATCTACTAGTGTCTCGAAAAAAAAAATTCGATATATAGAGATTTTTTCGATATATAGAAACATTTTTTCTATGTAATGAACATAGAAATTTGCTGGGATTTCGATATATAGAAAATTTCGATGTGTGGAAGTTCGATATATGGAGGTTCGACTGTACGATGCTTTCATCGCTTTATGCTTTTTATATAAATGACAATGATGTTAGTCACAAATTAAACTCATCATCAAACAATAATGATAATAACTCAAACAATTCATCTTCGACTTAAATTGATTTAAACCTGAATTAACTACTCGTATAGTAATAACTCATTGCGTTTCGCTTTCAATGACGCAAGATCCTCAGCAAGCTGTGATGTATAAATGTTTTCCTCCGCGATGTTTTTCCATTTTTCCATTGAATAGGTGAAAATCATGAAAATCCCTATCATTGCACTCAATGAGTGTTAGGTAACGTGCCACAACAATTAGTTCCCCTGTTCGTTTTTCAAAACAGCTACTACAGTTTCGTTCTAGAGTCCGGGACTCTCTGAATCCAAGCCAAATGCCAATAACCGGTAGATCATTAGGATTTATAATGTTTAAGGTTTGTATTGATTACGTAAAGTTTTAGCATAAAATAGGGATAGAAGTTCGATAATTAAGATTTTGTCGAGATCACTAAATTTGAGGCAATAACCGTTTCACTCTGCTGTAATATCAGCAAGACCGAAATCTATTAGCTCTTGGCTTTGCCGTGAAAACAAAATGGCGACTATTGGGAAAAAAGTCAAGAATCTCTGTCTATCGAAATTTTCTCTATAAACTCCCATTGGCGATATTTTCTGGCTCTTTGTTTAACAGCATTTCTTGGTTGCATATTTGTTAAGGAATTTTCGTAGGCTTTTTTGAATTTTTGCAATGTTTCTAGGCGTTGTTATAACACTCATGAGACATCGGTGTTGGTGATAAAAAAAACATCATGTATGTCTGTTATTGCCAAAGTTTTTTTGATATAATAAAAACGCCTCCAAAGTGGATTTATACCACATGCGTTACCTAATCAATTCTCGCAGTAGAAAATCTCTAAGAAACTGAGAGACAGAGAGAGAGTATATTACTGCCTATGACTTGTATGTTACGATGCCAACTTTTGTCCAAATGCATAAATTGTTGCAGAATTGAATAGCAGTCGTACTAACAAGCAAACATACCTCCAGATCTGTTAATAAACTATTTGCAATTTATTGCGCAAAGTTTAAATTTATCTAAATAGCTCTTCCACATGTATCAACTTTTACTTCTAGCCAATATATTTATCATTTTGACCTCGATGTTTCATTTCTTTCTGCTAAAACTGAAAGTTACGAATCTTTTTTAAAATTTTAAATCTGAGAAAAACAAGTGACGCCATTTTATCAGAAAAAAAACATGCATTTGGAATCTCTGTGGGCAGTTTTTGAGTAGGTCTAAAGTTAACGATGTGTACAACAAAATGCTAAACTTTTATTTCTTCTAGTAACATTCAGTATACTTTTTGTCCTAATATTGTAAACAAAATACACTGCAATACAAAATGAATAAATACCTTTATTCAATAAAGTAACGGTAGTAAACAATGTAGATAAAGCATAAATTAGCAATAGATTGCATTCAATTTGCTAATCTGTGCCTTGTCTCTATGTTGTTTACTACTGTTACTAATTGCTACATTATTCATTAAACACATTTTTTAAAAAAAGTTTCTCTTGATAGGTCAGCAATAAATATTTGAATGAAAGTTTTAAAATCACGACAATAAATCTTTTTAAAACATTTGCATAAAATGAAAATAATCACGTTCTAAATCTTAAACGGAGGAATCTTAAGCTGAAAATAGCAAAAGGATTTTTTTAATGTTAAAAAAAGTTCAAGAAAAAACAAACAGTATCATGAAAAATGATATTTTACATATGTTTTTTCCCCCTGATAATTTATTTTTTAATTCATTCTAGAACCATTCTAAAACTTAATGATATTTTTTGCTGTAATAAATTCTTTCCTCTTTTTTTTTCAGTTCTCAAAAGCACTTTTATTATCTTTAATCTATGAGGCATAAAAAATCTAAATAAGGTATTCTATCTCTAACAGTCATAGAAATTGTTAATAAATATACTTATGCTAAGTCATAAAAATTTAATGAATCAAAAAAGCTGCATGTGAATTTTTTATACGGAAAAGAAAAATATTTGCACAAAATAAATTTGTTGATTACTTTAAAAGAATTGTTAAAGAATGACCGTATAAATAAGCTTTTACTGTTCCTACCGATATTTGCGGACATACCATAAATCAAAATTTTAAACGCCATTACTTCTACCACTCAGCAGTCGTCTGCGTGAGAAAGGGGAAAAAATGTTCCGGAAATTCATTCCTCGGCAACCCCCCCATAAAAAATGTAAAAACATGACCCCATCCTTCCTTTTTTTCACTTCACGGGGTGGTAACGTGCTAACTGGGGAGGCGTATATATTTTCTAATCAATAATTCAACGACTGTGAACCCTAAAATCGCTCTCTCGGGGTTGTGTGAAAGTGAGAAGAATTCAAACGTAAAGAGCTATTAAAAGAGTAAAAATATTTACATAATTAAATTTTCAGATTTTTTTTCCGTAGTTGAAGTTCAGCCATGCTAACTGCATAATAAATGACCATTGAAGTTGCAGAATTGCACCCTTTAAAGTGCATTAATTCAAATTTTAAAAAGCCATAAATCAACATTATAACAAATTGAAAAGTTTAAAATATGTAATTGGGACAAGCCTGTCATTTAGGGGGTCAGGAACAAGATATTTTACTCTATCAATCTGAATTTTATAGAATAGTAAGACAAGATTTTCTTAATTCCGTATAAGGACATTCATTACAAATTGTATTTTACCAAAATGTTAGCGTTTGTAAAAACCATGCGCTGAAACACTTGTCTGCAGTAAACTGAAGTTTGTGCTATCTGACGTTGCTGTTTCTTATTTTTTACTAAGGTGAAATAGTTGAGATAACTTCCTCTTCTTTTATTGCAAAAATCAGAAATTTATTTTGAAAATTGCGGTACATAAAGAAAAAACAATGCCTTTTATAAAAAAAACTTGCAATGAAACGTTTCAATTTTTTGTAGGAAATTTGTACCTTCGAAAAAGAGTGGAAAAATTACTTTTTTTTCATATGGCAAAGTGAAAAATTAAATATTTTTTCTAATAAAATAGTTTGTATGAGATAATTAAAAATATTTTTCGTCAAACGGATAAGTAAATAAAAGAATGAATGAAGAAATGAATAGATGATTAAGCAATCTTTATACATAAATGACTACTTCTGTATGTATGTATAAATGTCCAGGGAAATCTTCCAAACTGCTGGACCGATTTTAACTATTTTTTCACCATAGATAACTCATTATCAGGGAGCAACTTAGGTTATAATTTATTCCTAAGAAACTTAGTTTAAAAACGTTCTGATGGAAAACAGTAAATGTCATGCAATTTCCCCATTAAATGACTAAATATAAAACACATTGTTACGAAAATTTGTTGCCTTACAACAGCAATATTAAGAGAAATCATAATGAAAATTTTGAATCAAGGCTTCTCCGGAGTAAACATGAATTTAAAGTCATTTAAACATTCGGAAACTCAACTTTTTGCACACTTAGGGAAACATAGAAAGTTTTTTTTTTTTGTGTATTATTTAATTAAATAAAGCGCACTGTTTTGTAGTGATCTTTGTTTTTGTTAGTTCATATTTTGGAAATTCTTCAAACTTTTATATGGTTCAGTTCCTGCTTTTATTTCTAAATGAATACTCTTTCGTTCTTTATACTTATTCCTATTTTACTTTATGGGTAAGGAAGAAGCTCGATTTTTAATCACGTTAAAGCGGTGTGTTTTGAGTTCTTTCAGTTAAAACAGAAAACGAAAGGAAGTAGCGATTGTTTCTCACTATTATTACTGACCCAGGCAACGCCGGGTATTTTTGCTAGTAAACAAATAAATGAATAAAATGTAATTATTATGTGGGACAAAATGAACAAGTGAATAAAATAGTGAATTAATGAATAAAACAGGGAATTATTAAATGAAGGGATGTAAATAAATTAATTAATAAACGAATATGTAAGTGATTTAATAAATGATTGATTAAGTAAACAAATAAACAATTTCCCTTTGCCCCGCGCGCACTTAACTAATTGTGCAAATTTTTTTAAATGAAAATAACCTTAATCTTTACTAAAAATAAAGCTGAAAGTCTCTCTGTCCGGAGGATGTCTAGATGTCTGGATGTCTGTAGGATGTCTGTGACGCGCATAGCGCCTAAACCGTTCGGCCGATTTTCATGAAATTTGGCACTAAGTTAGTATGTAGCATGGGGGTGTGCACCTCAAAGCGATTTTTCGAAAGTTCGATGTGGTTCTTTTTCTATTCCAATTTTAAGAAAAAAAATATCATAAGAGGGACGAGTAAATTTCGAAATTATCATAACGTGGAACCGTAACATGGGCACAAGCCAATTGGCGAGATACGAAATTATCATAACGTGGAACCGTAAGATGGGTACAAGCCAACTGGCGAGAAAATTCACCATACATTATTTGTAAATATACAGGCGAACCAAAAGACCTTTTGATTTTTCTATTACGGGCAAAGCCGAGCGCGTATCACTAGTATTAAATAAATAAATACTGCAGCGAATACTTGTAGGCTTCAATTAATATTAAAAATGTTAGTAACAAGAACTTTTATCATTTTAAAGTAACAAAAATAATTTTTTACTTACTACAGAATGTTGCAAATATTAGTTATCTTAGTTTTATAAATAATATTAGTTTTTTTTTTTAATTGCTTGTATTTTCATATGCTTTGATCTTAAGAGATTACTTTTCCTAACTATAATGCACTACATGTGGTACTATTGGTTAAAATATTACCTGATACGTGGCGCTAGAGACAGAGTAAAAATTTCTCCCTTTCACTTTGCCCCTCATTCCATTATATCGCTTGCATCTCGGTGCACTATAAATCGTATTTTATGTTGCCTCTTTCTTTTCAACAATATAAAACAAAATTTTTAAACGCAAGCTAACAAATTTTTATGTATTTTGAAAATAATAGCAGATAAAAACGAATTGAATCTTAGTAATGCCTTTAGTATGCTTAAAAGAAAACAATAGAAATTATTTCATGCGAGAAAAATGAAAGATAAAAGAATGAAAAAGAAAATTACCTCTTTGAGATCTTTCTTCGCTAAATATGATAAAAATCTTTGTCGTTAAATTGCTTTATGATTAAAACCTGTAATTTAATCCATTGAAGCAATCACTTTAAAAGCTTCCTCAATGTCGTTGCCAACAGTTTCGTGAAGGGAAGAAATATCTCCTCCCTGTTTTGTTTATTCTTTCTTGCTGGCATAAACATTCGAAATAATTATCTGATACAATTTTAAAAAGCAAATATGAAATAAAAAAACACGTACATTATAATTTTTTATGGTTATCACACTAATGCCGTTAATCGATAAAAAAACGTTTTAAAGAAATAACAATCAATTTCATTTTTCATCAAATTTCTGCTTAATTTGTTTTTAATTTCATTTCACAATGTCACGTCAATTCAATTTGAAAACCGTAAGGCACAAATGCGTCAACAAGTTCAAATTTATTTAATCACAACAAATCAATTTTAAATGAAACGTTTTTATTAAACGATAATTGGTAATTAAATCAGTTTTATTGAAATTGATTTCACAGAAAGTTGTCTTTTAATTCATAAAAGTCGGCTTAAAGTGTATGTGAAGATTAAAAGAAGCTATTTAGAAAAGCTTTTAAAGCTCAAATTCTTAATGTGTTTTATCACATAATTTTTTTCGAAGTTATTACTTTGCAAAAATTATTGTATGAAAAGATATATTTTGCAAAAAGTATGTTGAAAGGATAAATTTCAGCTGAAAAAAAATTGTACTCTTTTATGAACCACGAATGCTAAAAAAAAAAAAAAATGGTTTAGGGTGATACTTTTTCATTATCGGTATATCACGTATAATTTTCAGCAGTTTTCACCAAACTAGCCAAAATAAGATGTTTAGTGGATGGTCAATCGTTCCCTAAATCAATGTTGCTGAAACTTTTAATTTGTCAATTGCAATCTTTTAAATTGTAATCTTTTAAATAAGACAAATAGTTACATTGAAATGGAAAAATTCCACCCTAAAAAATGAGCTAAGCCATTAAATATGTGAAATTTGGATGATTCAGAAGGTCTATGTAATTGATGTACTTTCGATTTATTCTCTTTGTTGCATTCATTTTATTTAATATTTATTTATTTATTTATTTATTTTTATATATTTATTTATTTATTTATTTTTGAGCAATCACGAATTGCTTATTACTCTCACTTGACAGCAGTTGACGATGGTTTGATTGTTCAGATTACCACGACGTCGGGAATAAGTTTAGCTCGTTGCTTTTGATATTTGTTAAGAGGAATTCGGAACTCCAGCGCTCGAATACGCTACCTTGCGGTGATTTACAAAACTGCCGATGAAACTAAAACATTGCCACGTTGCGTTCCACGTGTGTCTGTTGACGCAAACACAGGCAGTTTGTTCTGAGTATTTATTAACGCAATCGATGAGTCTTAGTTTACTTTCAGCTACAGAAATTAATTCGTCCCTTAGTAGTATTCTCGAGCTTCTCAAAATAATGTTAGTTTTCCTTATTTCCTTCTAAAATATGAGTTGATTGAAAATGGTGAAAGCGAAAACTGGATTAACAAACTTGGATAACGTTATACAAGGTAAAATTTTTTATTGTTTTGTATGAATTTGTAAGAATATGAGTTTTTTTTAATCTTAAATTAATTTAACTAACCATCTTTTACAGCAGCATTTAGTTCGAAGGAGGGTATGCAAAATATTTTCTTGGATATATTATCGTAGAACAAAATGAAAAATGTTTCACCGAGAAAGAATTTACTTTATTCCTTTTATTCTCAGCTGAAAGGTTTCGCCAAATTTGTTTAGGGTTATAGTTTTAGTATTGTGCGAGCAAAGTAGCCTTGGCGAGATTTCGCGTTTTTAGTTAAACCATTTTTAATTTTTATCATGAGTGGAATTTAATGGTAGTAAGATTACAGAATTCGATAAGTAAAAAGAAATAATGGTCAATCAACTGAATAGAAAACTACCACCATATATCCGTACGAATTTTGCTGATGATTTCCATAGCATGACATAATTAAATCATAACTCAGAAATTAGAAACATCGAAACAGAAAAGTTTTTAATTAACCGATTCGGGAATTCGAGAGAAATAACTCAGCAACAAATGCAAAACAATAAGCGCTAGCCAAGCAAGGCAAAGAAGTATCATCTTCTTTCGATAATAATTTGTAATGTCATATTGAATTTTCTAGCATTAATTGTTGTTCTTGTCAGGCCACAATTATTATTTAGTTTTATCAAGAATTGATAAATATCGAATTCAACATCGTGGAAATAGCTGCTTAGAACTACGAACTACGTAGTTTGCATTAATCTTTGACGTTTAGTAATGCTTCTTGAATTCTCATTTCTTTCTACGTGGGCCAGAATATCCACAAGACTTTGAAAATTAATTTGAAAAGAATAAAGCGAAAAATATCATACATATGAACAAAAATCACAACACTTTTAGCATTTTCTTCGTTACCACATGCGTTTGTTTTAGTTTTTAAGTCGGCCATTAGACAGTGACTGCAGTGCCCCCTATAGTTCGTTGGAGTTGCGAATAATTTTCATCACTATGATTACAAATCATTCGTTCATTCATTTTTTTTACCAAGGCTTAACTCAAGCAGATTTTGCATTAGAAAACGGGAAAAGGGGGGTTTAGGTGCAAAATTATGTTTTTTCAGGAGAAACATCTATAAAGCTGAATTTAAATGGCCGAACTTCATGTATATATACTTTATTTCCAGTTTACTAACTCCTATCATTTCAGATTAATAAGAGCAATAAAATATCATAACGGTTACGCGTTAAATATAATCTTTATGATAAGTGTACGAGTGAAAATTGGCAGTAACAACTATATCTTAATTACCGTCTCCTAATTACTGTTTCTTTTTTAGGGACGTGCATCGTATCATCTAATCTAGAAAATCACCAGTCATAACATAACGGGTGCGAATTTCTTCTACATTTCCATTCCATTTGCAGATACAAGAAACACAATGAGTAGGGGCCTATCGCATTTCGTGATTGCAGAAAACATAATTTGAATTCAAGACGTTAAATTCAAATGATTTTTTTTTCTTTTCTTTTTCTAATTTTCGTAACAACGAGAGCTGTTGCTGCATTGTTAAAATTAATTTCTCAAGACTGCTTTTGAATAACTAGATTTATTTTAGGTGAATTCCAGGAAAAAGGAGACATGACACTTGAATTTTAAAAATTTATCTTCTGCCACTTGTCGTATACCATTCGATTCAGAAATAAATGAATTTCTTGAACCTTAACCTGTTTTTCCCAAACAGTTTGATGGCTTTCAGAAAATCAAGAGCAAAATCAAGTTTTCTCTTTATGTTTTTACAGAGCAAAAAATTTGTTTCGTTACATACTGTAATTGAATAACCTTATTATTAGCAAATAATATTTAGGTTAACATTTATCTTTGAAAGTCTAGTTGAACTTTTAGGTAAGAAAGTTCAAATTTCTTTTATTTCAACTGCGAAATACTAGGTCCATTTCTGAGGTGACAATTTGATGTCTTTCCGTTACGGAAATACTACGTCTCAATTAGTTCACCAAGAACCTATGGCGTATAGATACTAATGTTTTTTAATGCAAAGCAGAATTTTGTCCCTTGTCAAGGAGTTATAGTTAAAATTTTAATAGATATTTAATTCATATGGTTTTTAATAGTAACGGAAGGACAAAAAAATACGGTAACGAAGGACATTTATCTATAAG
The DNA here is from genome assembly GCF_026930045.1 of Uloborus diversus. NCBI lineage: Eukaryota > Metazoa > Arthropoda > Arachnida > Araneae > Uloboridae > Uloborus > Uloborus diversus. The sequence goes on from NC_072734.1 coordinate 11,337,324, forward strand.
CTGATACAGGGTAATATTTAACAATGCTAGTAGAAAACAAACTATTGTTTAAAGTTAATAGTCACATTTAAAACATATATAAGTAATATTTGAACAAAAATTACAAGTGCCTTTATTTAAAAAATAAACTTTTATTTAAACTTTTTAAAAAATGTTTTGTGATTTTATTTCTTCTATTTTATGTGATGAAAATCACGAAAACTACCCTTAAAAATTCCGTAGCATGTGAAAATTATTTTGGTATGACATGTTTGTGATATGACAAGCCAATTCAAGCAGAAACATTTGCTTACAAACTTGAAATTTATATTGGAACAATACAATATTTGAAACTGCATTCAGATTTGTTGCCACAAGTCACAGTTAATGGCTGTTGAGAGCACTGGTTTAACTGTTAAAAGTACTACGAAGAGATCAGTAAATTTAAAGATCAACTTTCACAAAGATGGATTAATATTCATTCTTATCCTGAAACACAAAATATGCACTATTTGAACTCTGTAACAAGTTATGTTATAGAATATAGTAAGTACTTCAACAAATCTACTTCAACAAATCGAAGATTTTACTTCAAAGTCAACAGACTGAGGACAGTTATAAAAAAAAGAAAGAAAATTAATTTGAATTCTGAAATTTTGATTCCAAATTATGTTTTTCGCAATCACGAACTGAGACAGGACCCTACTCATTGGAGTGATTGTTTCTAGAAACGGCTCCTGTCTCCCCCAAGCCTGCCTCTGCTCCTGGGCGGTTACGTGTGCACGCATGCATAGTTGTGTGTGTGTGTGTAAACCTGTGTGTATGCACGTAGGTGTGTGTGTGTATGTGTGTGAACGTGCGTGTGTGTAGGACATGGACGCTTCCGATCAGGAGATCGGATAGCTCAAAACCGGAGCAGCCGCGCCGCGCCGCCAGCAGAGGACGGTGGACGGTGGTGCTGCAGGGCTTCTGGTCCAAGTTGAAAAAGGCACGGACGCCAAAAACGGTCAAATGATAACAATAAGCAATCGTGATTGCTCAATAATGTTAAAAATGAAATTGAGTCAAAAAACACTAAATCATAAAGAATATGCCAAATGATTCATTGACTTTTGGACAAGTTTTGTTAGTTGGATGGAGGGGAACGAAACTATCAAAGATTTATATTGGACTGGTACTTCATATAGAAGATAAAGGAATAGAAATAGCTTGTTTGAGAACGCATAATAATGTGGGAATAATCTTTGCATGTCCTGAGAAAGAAAATGAATGTTCTATGGATTCTGATAGAATTATTGAGTATTTAAAGAATTTAGAATTGTAACAGATGGCTCATTCATTAGATATCATTGTTTCAGACTGCTGTATTAGCTGAATAAATGTTTTTTAGTTGAAATTTACCAAGTTTCATTGTTTTGGACTTCTTGTCCTTCCGTTACCCTTAACAATTGCATAGTTTATACGCTTAAAATAATTATTTTTTAAAACTAGAGGTGAAATTGTGATGATTGAACACTCCCGTATATGCTCTAATTTTTATAAAATTTTCCCTTTTATAGTTTAGCTGAACTTTTGGGGAGAACATGATAGCGTGAAAATCATGTCCCAAAAATGTCCTTCCGTTACCATTTTTTAAACTTGATTTTTTTAAAAATTTACCAACGAAAAATTCTTGGCATTGACTTTTTTAGCAACTTACTATGGATGTCTATAAAAGTTTATGCATCAGTTTTAGAAAACAATATGTATTTTGATGTGCTCACACACAGAAATCCGTCGATTTTTTTGTAAACACCGGCGGTCCTTCCGTTACCGGTGGAATTCACCTTTATCCTTAAGGTTTCAGAGACATTCGCAAAACCTATGAGTAGAGGGTAACTACGTCAGAGTTCAGGGATAAGCCACAATGTTTTTGAAAAAAAAAGGTGGAATCATAACCTTAAAAACAATAAACACACTTTAATCGTGATTGCTATTCCACACATTAATAATGAAATTTCATTGCAAACATTATCATAAACTTCAACGTATGAACTAGAGTGTAAATATTTGTTTATTTGTGCACATTTTTCCAATAATCAATTGCAAGTTCTCCATAAATTAACAAAAATGTCATAAAACTTAAAACAAAGACCAACGAGTATAAACAATAACCGAAATAATAGGAGAAACAATCTAGAGCGTATAAAAAGACGAAAGTACGCACAGGGAATTGAAGAAGAAAGATATTCTGGTAGAAGGAAAAAATTATTTAATGTTAAATTTTTATTTTTACCTCCCCTAAGTCTTTTTTTATTGCAAACGTAAATTTAATTTTTTTCACCATAAAGACTTTACAAACGTTTCTTGTTGCGTCTTTTTTCTTTTCTCTCTCCCCTTCCCCTTCCCGAGTACCTTTATTTATATTTTTTGGTTTTAATTATTATTGTTATATTTTTTTTCGGAAATAATAAATTTCTCAAGCTTTGCTTACCTTGATTCTCTAAAAAAAAACCGTTCTTTGTTCTTATCTCTTAGGCAATTTATCATTCTCTTAGGCAATTTGTTTTTAAGAGAAGCCGTGGGTGTTAGACAAAAAGGAATTTCATTTTTTAGCTTTCATATCATATAGATTTTATATAAGAAGCTGTAGGAATCTGTCCCCTCTCCCACAACAGAAATCTTGAAATCCTATACAGAGATGAAAACGAGGATTTTATCCAATGAGTAATCATTTAAAATTACCACAGTATCTGTTTGCCGCAGAGAATGTAGAAGCCCCACAAGCAGCTAATTAGTTAAGTGGTGCGCATTGGATGTTACTAATAATACTTTATCTTCCATTTCCTAAACTCGTAGGACCAAATAGAGCTATTTTTGTTGCTCTGGTTAAACCATACACTTCCTTTTTCTTTTTTACATTGTATTAACTTTTTTGGCCGCTTAGAGTAGATAATTACTAATCCGTTTTTTTCCCCTACATTTATTAAAATTTTGATATTGTACAATTGATTTTACTCAATGGAAATTAAATCTTGTAGCAAATTTGTACTAAAAATAATATTTTTTTTGTACTAAATTTTATTTTTAGTATAAAACATTACAAATACATTTAACTTTTGTATTCTTTTTTGTACTTTTTATTATTTGTACTAATATATATATATATATATATATATATATATATATATATATATATATATATATATATATATATATATATATATATATATATATATATATATATATATATATATATATATATATATATATATATATATATATATATATATATATATATATAATAGCGAATGATCGAGTAACGCTGACGTCATCAACAATGAAACTCGCGCCACAACATGATAATTTGATAATATTTTTTGTTAAAATTTGACATGCAGGGAAATGATTTATTTTGACAGGACTGAACTGGATCCGGTAACTTGACTGTTTTACTGGTAAGACTGTCATTTTAGGATATTGAAGAAGCGTAAAAAAAGTTCAACAATGAACGCTATATACTGGATTTTAGGGTTAATCGACTAAAGCTAGGTTTAAGATGTCAACTATCAAAATATCACTAAACAGGCTGTTGCTTCGTTTAAATGTAGAAGCAATTTTCACCTGTCAAACCATGACGGGCGATTTTCTAGTATTAAATAACCATTCATTTTTTAGTGCTGATTCAGCTATAAAGATGCCTAAATGCAGCCTATAGTAACAGTGAAATTAAAGTGATTATTACTGGTGTTCAGGTTTATAAAAACTCTTTTATTAAACAAAATTACATGAAATTAATCAAAACAATCTTTATTTTCGTTTCATAGAGTTTCTTGGGTTTAAAATAAATATTTCAATATCGTATCTCCGTCAAATTTTCCGTATCAATAACCCATGAATAAAGAAAATAAAAATTAATTCATATTTTGTCACGAATAATATTTCTTTTTTATCAAATTTTAGTACAAATTTGCGTTTCAGATATTACATAAAACTCGCACTAAATTTCGTTCATAAAATATTCCCTTTAAATGAAATATAGACTATACATTTTTAATCGAAAAATTAAGATTTAATTTCCATTGAGAAAAATCAATTGTACAATATCAAAATTTTAATAAATGTAAGAAAAAAAACCTTTATGTGTAAAAACAAATGAAGGAATATACAGTGGCTTCCACAAGTGTTCGTACACCTACGACTTTCAATGAAATAGACCTCTATCCATTGGTTAAAACTAATATTTCGGAAAAGGTATTTAATTATAAGATCTGTGATCTATTTTTAACAAAACTACATGAAAAATTTTAATAACACATTAACACTTATTTTTTAAAAAATCAAAAACCAAAAAGTGCCGGAAATTTTATTTCACAAAAGTCTTCGTACACTTTAAAAAATGTCTATAATATTATTGAACGATCTAACTTTTTATTAAGTTATTATTTAGTAGAATGTCATTCAACATTCACAACAACATTTGTACGGCTGCAAATTTCAATGTTTTGTTTTCTTTTTTTTTGTGCAATTTCTGAGTAAGTGTTCAACCACACTTCGAGTCTTACTGTTTCTAGCTCTCTTTTCGTTTCAAAGCCGTATTTTTGTAATCTAGCCTCCGGATATCTCTAAATATGTTACATTAAGCTTAAATCTAGGGATTGAGGATATATTTCTAAGCTTAAGAACAATTTTTGAGGCACCAGAAACAACCTTTGAAAACCGTGTTCTTCTTACCGTTATCTTGACAAAAAAAAGTTGCTTCCGATAAATAAATTTTGGGCTAATAGTTTAAAATTGTTTTTTTTTTTAATATTTAAATGAACAGCGTGATTCATTATTTTATCAAAAAATTCCAAACTACCAAGTCCTGATGCTGAGATGCACTCTCACACCAGAACACCTTCACAGTCCTGATTAACTGATCCAACTAAGTTCTTAAGATTAAATTTCTCATTTTTTCTTATGTTTGCAATTATACAACAATTTAACCAAAAATGTTGAATTTGTTTTCGTGTGTAAGTAAGACGTTATTCCAAAACGTTTTGAGCTTATTTTTCATTGATTTTGCGACGAAAAGCGAAAGCTTTGTTTTTCGCACGAACAAGAAAATTTCTGCGGGAGGAGGTCCCATGTAATACAGCTAATCAGAGAACTTGGAGAACAATTTTAGGTAAAAATTAAACGTAAAATGTTTCAATAAATTCTGCAAAAAAATTTACAGCACTGAAATGTGTATTTTTCATAATTGTTTAAACTATAAATCTCCGATCACGATTTGTTAACTATGCCGGTTGACCTTTTCTTACCTTGTTTTCGATCCGATTCCTTTGTTTAAAGCATTTTATGAAGCTCTTCACCATAGAATGGTATAAATTAACTAATTTAGAGACATTTCAAATCAATTTATCGCTACTGTGAGAAAATAAAATCAAATTTCGAATGTTGTTTGTTGTTTTTTACGAATAACAGCCATTTAAAAATAATAAGCAGATGATTAGTATATAAATAAACAAAAAATTCAAGTTAAATGACTTTGCGGTGTCAACACAATGCAAAAATAATAAAAAAAGACATGTGAAAATTTTAACCATGAATTTATACGAAAATATTTCACTGAACGATGAATTTTGTGGCGTATTTTTTCTGTCACTTCGTTTTTTGACAATTTTTTTTTCAATGTTTTGAAAAAAAAAAACAAAAACTACTGAGTTGTATTAAGAATGGCATAGGAATGATGGGGAAAAAATTAGACTGTGTATTCGAATTTAGTTTTTCTACAAAATTTCAAGGTGTACGAACACTTTTAGGAGCCACTGTATATCCGTGAGAATTTTGTTGATGATTTGCATAGCATGACAGAGTTAAATCATAATTCAGAAAGTAGAAACATGCGAAACAGAAAAATTTTTAATTAACCAATTCGGCAATTTGAGAAAAATAACTTAGCTACAAATGCAAAACAATTAGTGCTAGCCAAGCAAGGCAGAAAAGTATCATCTTCTTCTTTTGATAATAATTCGTAATGTCATATAATTAAATTATCCAGCATAAATTGTTATTCTTGTCAGTCTTATGGCCACAATGAAAATGTATAGTTCCTTCAAGAATTGATAAATATCGTATTCAAATGGTTCAATCGAATTCAAATGGTTGCTTAGAACTACGAATTACGTAATTTCTGACGTTTAGTAATACTTCTTGAATTCTCATTTCTTTCTATGTGGGCCAGAATATCCACAAAACTTTAAAAATTAATTTAAAAAGAATAAAGCAAAAAAAAAAAAAATCATGCATAGAAACAAAATATACTAGGTTTATTAGCATTTTCTTCTCTGCGGCATACGTTTGTTTTACCTTTTTCATCCGCCATTAGACATTGACTGCAGTGCCCCCTATAGTCTGATGGAGTTGCGAATTGGAAAAGGGGCCTTCTTTGTAAATACAAAGCACATGTATTCAATAATTGGCAACCTTCATGCTTTATTAAAAGTTTTTTTTTTTTTTTCTTGAAAAGTTATTTTCTGCGCAAGGTCTTTTTTTCTTGTATTTTGCAGATTTTGTCCTCCGCTAAGTTCTTCTTTTAGTTTAGTGCAAAGATTTTAGCAAAACTAAAAAATAAGACTGAATTTGCAAAATATACATTAAAGTAAAAATATAACTTATGAGATAAACCCAGGGAGGTCAAAACTTGTTTAAACGTTAAAGGATTATAGCTCTTTCAATGGTATTGTAAATATTTAAAAATGCAGAGCATAAAAATAAGTAACCATTAGACAGTGACAGTACCGTGACTGATAATGCTGACGACAAAACATTAGAGACAGTAAAAATAATTGTTTGTTCTAAATTACAAAAAAAAAAAAAAAAATCCAAAGCAATTAAACACAGTCATAAAATTATAAAAAAATGTTGTTATGTGCGACGGAATTTACGTATTGTTTCTAATTTTGAACCACGTTAAAGTCTGCAAATAATGCGCCATGTGCTGAATCTACAAAGTCTGTATGATAATTAAAACACTTGGAATAACTGTTTCTAACGAAACGAAAATGAAAAGGTTCAACTCGAATCGCCTTAAACCATTAATGGATCTATGGAGCAATCCAAAAAAGAAAAAGAAACTGAATGTTCCTTTTCCTGTCAATGAGTAATATTATGTGCTTAATCATGTAAACAAATATGTTGCCTTTTAACTACTCTGTGAGGCGGAGCCTTATTGTAAAATCTTGCATTGTTAATATTTGTAAGCCCGTTTTAAAATTTAAAGGATTATCTACTCAAAGATCCAACATTCTCACCAACCATATAAATTATGGGTAATTATGTTATACCTATGATCAATCTTTTAGGTTTACTCCTTGCTTCGCCGAATATAAAATTTCTTTACCACTTTTCAAAAAAATTGAATGAGAAAAGCTTAAAAGGTAAGGTGACTGATGGGAAAAAATAAGTGGGAGGGAAGTCTAACGTAGGCGAAACGGCGGGGCTAACATCTTTTAAGCTTCTTTGAAACACTTTTGCGAGTTTGTATTTCGGATGGCGGCGGTGATGATTTTTTTTTTTTTCACACCTATGTAGATTGAATTCCTTCTTCAAATTACCTACAGATATCTGGTACTAAGATAATTAAAAATACATGAAGAGTCGATTTTATTTATTCATTCATTCATTTTAAAAACATTTTGCTGTTTTGTGTTTAGAATTCGGTAAATGCTAAATCAGAGATATTCGTAGTTTGTGATTTATTCTGAACCACCGCGTTAATGATTCAGGACCTTTGTTTAGAAAAGCAGCAGACGAAGCATTTTCTCACAGCAAACGATCAAAGATAATAAAAATGTTTGGTGACTTATTTGTGACGCGTCAAGCTTTCTAATCTACTCCAAGCGTTCTCTGCTTGCTCGAATGAACAACTTAAAGGAATACAGCACGCGGACTACTAAACCCTTTTATTATCGAGTGTTTCTGGCCGCTTCCGATAAATGTGCTCAGGGTTCGTTAAGGATATCCTATTGAGTGCCCTCAAACCTTATCAAGCACTATATCACTTCGCTTCGGCCCTCCGTTTGCAGCGGCTACATTCCTCAGCCGGGCTGTACTCAGGTCGTATCGTAACTAAACGGCTCAAATGACCGAGTGCAAAGAAATTCTTCTTCCCTATCTTTCGGCCTATCCGAAAAGTGATGAGGGAAGGGGTTGCCATGAAGGATATAGCAGCGCCGTTTGGAGATAATTTTTAGGAGGAAAAATTCTGAGTGATCATGAAATAAATTGAATTTATGAAATCGACTTTATAAAGATTTACATGAAAATAGTTTCAAAATTACTTTTTTTGATCTTAATAAAAACAAAACTGATCTTTTTCACATTTTTGAAACATATTTACTCCTTTTTAAAAGAAATAAATAAAAATAAAAAGAAAATTAATTTGAATTCTGAAATTTTGAATCCAAATTATGTTTTTCGCAATCACAAACTGCGACAGGACCCTACTCATTGGAGTTATTGTTTCTAGAAACGGCTCCTGTCCCCCCCTCCCAAGCTTGCCCCTCCTCCTGGGCGGTTACGTGTGCATAACTGTGTGTGTATGTAGGTTTGTGTGTGTGTAGGCTTGTGTGTATACGTAGACCTGTGTGTATGCACGCAGGCGTGTGTGAGTGTATGTATGTGAAGTCCTGTGTTTGTATATGTGTGAGCGTGCGTGTGTGTAGGACATGGACGTCTCCGACCAGGAGAAGCGGATAGCTCAGAACCGGGGGACAGCCGCGCCTGCAGAGGACGGTGGGCGGTGGTGCTGCAGAGGACCCTGATCCAAGATGAAAAAGGAACCACAACATCAAGGACGGTCAAATGAAAGCAATAAGCAATCGTGATTGCTCAGTAATAGAATTTTAAGTGCATTTGATTTTCGTTGAAAAGAAAGGAGTTATGTCTTATAAAGGTTCTATTCATTATTACTTTTTATTTTTCAAAAGTAAAATAACTTAAAAGTTTGTTGTGAATTAGTTAAAAGTAGTAAAAATAATGCTCATTTAGAATCACTAGAAAAAAAGATTAATGCATTTCAAATATTATATTAATTATATTTCAGAATAGAAAAATTGCGTAACATTAACTTCTAATCTAATGAGGTTGATGTTCTGGAAATTCGCTGTTTCTCTATTGATTCTGTTTAAACTGTAAAATTCATTTATTCTCTGATGCTTGTCCAAAAATAAAGAAGCTGGTGTAGAACCCTCAAACAATGCAATAAACGAACTGTTACCTTCACACACGTGGCCAAAGTGAACTTCACAGAAAACGACCATGAAATGTGAAGAATAGAAAGTTTTGTGAAAGTTTCTGTTCCATGAGCAAAAATGAAACGAATCAGTTAGGGAAATGTGTTTAACGCTGCTTCGAGGCGATTTTTGTTAATGTTAATTCGCTCCTTATTAACGGTGTCCTTTTATGCTTTTAAAGCTAGTCAAATTTATATGATAAAGTTTGATGAAACAAAATAATTTTTCTTACAAGTGCGGATACATGGCGGGGGGGGGGACAATGGGGAAAAGTATCACCCTCTGAAAGTCATGTTAATAAAGATTATACGAATAATTAGAAAATAGTTTATAAATTTCCTACATCAGGACGAATCTTCCAGGAGATAGCTAAAATCATAATTAAATTGCCCCACCTTAGTAAAACCCTGTATTCACCCTTAAGCGATTTTTTTTTTTTTTTTTTTTGTACCAAGTGAGCAAAGATTTAAAAAAAATTATAACCTCCTAAAAAATAAACCACACCGGAAATGACCATTCTCTTCGAACAAACCACATTTACAGCACCTGATCCATATTCACCTATCGACAGAGTATTAAAATACAGCTTATGAAATATCCTCCCCTGTTCTGAGTCATAAACTTGGCACTCCTTGGAGTGACAAAAGACGCGGCTCAGTCTGGCAACCCGTCTCTGTCCTCCGCTTCACACTCAGCCGCGTATCAGCGTCCGGCGGAGCACGTCAATAAGCCGACTTTATGACGTCCTAAATCGGCGTTTACGAGTCACGGTGTCAACCGGACAACGCTGCTTTATGACGTCCGAGGACCGGCCACGCTTGGACGGTCTCTTTCTGGGCAATATTTACATCGCCCGAGTTGGGGTACGGTTGGATGGAGTTTTGGAAAAAGGAAGATTCTTCGAATTTCATAGGAGCAATGGAGAATCGAATGTTTTTGTTGGGGCGAGGCATGTAGCTTAATTTCGGGGAAGTTTATATGTCCAGTCGTTTTATGCGGTGCAAAAGAATGACACATTGTTACGAAACAGATAATCGAGAAAGAGGAAGTATTAGCTCTATGCACTAGCGCAGCCAGAAGGGTTTTTTTTTTGATCAAAAATACATTCTGGAAAGGGTTTTGATCAAAGAAATTGTCTACTGTTGGTTTTTTTGATCAAAAATACCTTCTTAAGGGAGTTTCATGATTATAAAAGTTCTTTCATATGATTTAACTACTGTATTAGAATACGCATTTATGTTAAAGCTAATGCCTCTGGAGGGTGCTTTTACCCCTGAAATCCCCCCCCCTCGCAGCGCCACTGGCTGCACTAATCCAATTTAAGAACGTAAAAAATTATAACTCAATCACGAAAGAAATGTGAAACACACAAAGAAGTTTCAATTGATTAACTTAAGTTTTCCTAAATTAAAAATTATCTCAAATACTATTTCTATAAAACTACATTTCTCAACTTAGGCGAAACATATATTTTGCAATATTTTTCCCCCTCGAATTGGGGCAGCGTTCTAACGCTTATTAAGACTTTAGCAGACCTAGTGCGATTCCCCGATACGGCATCCAGTCTTTCATGGGCCACCATTAAGGCGCAGGATGTCAATGGCACGGAAAATTTGGATGCCCAGTTTTCACCAGATGGAGGCACCTGGACTCTTTTTTGATGCGAAATTGCATTAGGATTTTCATTCAGCCGAGGGATATTCTAAGCCAAACGAATACCCAAGGGGTCTTTTAGATGCCGCATAATCACACGACATGGGGGCTGATGATTTTCTGCCTCTCGAAAATCCACCGACTGGCTACCCTAGATCAGAACATGGATCCACAGGAGTAGAAGGACAGGGCCTAACCATCACGCCACCAACCGGGCTATTTTGCAATATTTGGCAAGTGCTAATTTTTTTTTGGAACGCACTTTTAACTTTTGCGCATGTGAGTGATGTGCGGAAACTAACCAATAAAAATCGATACTCTATGCTTGCTTATCACACAATATCATTTTTTTTTTTTTTTTGCAGTAAGTTACCGTCCTATAGTCAGGGCATGGGCAGAAATACAAGAAATACGCCGCCAGCTCAGTCATTCCTGCCGAGGACTGCTGTTTCATGCTTATTAGCACTCATCAGCCCGGCATAGGAAGTGACTGAGCTGGAAGTGGAAAAACCTCTTAAGAAAACCAAAAATTCCAAACAAACTGGTATAACAGTGCTAACATATAGAGACACACACTGACCAGACGAGTGACCGAAGCAATGGTTCGGTTAAACTCGAAGATTGAAGGCAAGGTTTGGATGGTGTTTTCAGTAAGTTGCCGCTCTATAGACAGGCCTAAAACAGAAATAAAAGAAATACACCGCCAGCTCATTCATTCTAGCCGAGGACTGCAGTTTCGTGCTTATTAGCACTCATCAGCCCGACTTAGGGAAGTGACTGAGCTGGAGGTGGAAAACCTCTTAAAGAAGCCAAGAATGCCAAACAAATATGGAATATATAAGTTTCGGAACCCCTGTTTTATACTTTGTGTGCGGAACTGATATTTAATCTGTGAAGTAACTTATGCTGTACAAAGGGTCATACACCAACGAAAGCAAAACAAAACACAAAATCGAAAGAACAAATAAGCAGTTTTACGCCGAACGGTAAGAGTCAACAACAAATGAAAGAAAAGTTTTTCAAGTTAATCTTAAAGTATTTATGAACAAGAGAAAACTTTGAAATTACCTATTTATTGCTCGCGCATTTTAAAAATAAATTTCTTGTACAATGTGATCACATTACCAACAACTTCAAACTAAGCACTAACGAGATTTTACTCTGTAAAATACGTTTTGTTGTGCAAAGAGCCTTACGGCAGCGAAAACAACACAAAGTGCTAAACCGATAGGGTGAATATTAACTCCACGCGGAACAGTTAGTATCGACGGAGCTCTGTTCACAAGAGAAAGACATGTTTTTCAAATTGGTCTTACGATCTTTGTAAATGAGAGAAAGTTTGAACATATCTATATTCATTGCTTGCGCATATGTAAAATTCATTTCTTGTAAAATTTTCGTGTATTTCTTCAACAACGTGTACAAGTCAGCATTCTGAGATTTTTTTTTTCTACAATGCAGTGTCAAGGGTTTTAAGCAGCGAATACAGAGAGCACTTAGCCCCTATAACACTGATTTTTAACCGTTGAGTCCGACGGACCTGCACCGACCCGTTTAAAAATTTGACCCGCCCTCAGAGATTTTTGTTCGTTTTAGTTAAAATCCTTACTCAATAAAAATAATTATTAATGACAGAAACAACAACAACAAGAATAATATGAGCATTCTGAGCCAGATGTTTTATGTGAATTTTGTTATTAATTTTTGCGATTTTCTGTGAATTTTCTCAAATGTTTATTTATTTACTTATAATTAATACAATACTTACTTATCTTTACATTTAAATATCCTTTAGAACGAAGTAAAGTTTTATTTATTCATTAATTTATTATCATTACTTTTTTTTCCAAAAAGAAAAAAATGAAAATAAAGAAATCCTCACTGGTCTTCGGATTTTTTTCACACGAGTTTCAAAGTGTCCGAGAGCCAAAAGGTTTCTTTCTTTCTTTTCTGTTTTCCCATTTTTGTTTCTTTCTTTCTTTCTTTTTTTCCCCTTTTTCTTTCTTTCTTTCTTTTTTTTTTTTGGAAAAAAACCCTCTAGAAAAAAAAAAGAAAAAAAGGGTGGGTGAAATCTCCCGAGTTTACTTTCTAAATCGGATTTTTCTTTCAAAAGTTTTATTTGCCCCTGCAAATATCCCGTTAATGCCGAATATTCGATCCCGTAATTTCTATAAATAAAATAAAACTTTAAAATTATCTACTTATTGTTTGCACACTTTAGAACTTAATATCTTGCTCTATACTCTATATAACGTACTTCTTTAATTTTGTATCCTGAAATTTACTCTGTAAAGTAAGTCATGCTGTGTAAAGAGTTTTGCTGCAGCGAAAAAAACATTAAGCCGCGGTAGTTAAACTATGAATTTTATGACGATTGGTATGTCCTTAAAATGCAATATAATATATAGTACTATATTAAAAACATCGTTTTTAGGAGCGGAGTAGAAAAACAAAAACAAAGTGGTTGACATTTCTTTACTAATCATAAAGCTGAAAGTCTCTCTGTCTGGATGTCAGGATGTCTGGATGCCTGGACCTCTGTGACGCGCATAGCGCCTAGACCGTTCGGCCGATTTTCATGAAATTTGGCACAAAGTTAGTTTGTAGCATGGGGGTGTGCACCTCGAAACGATTTTTCTAAAATTCGATGTGGTTCATTTTCTATTCCAAATTTAAGAAAAAAACTGATCATAAGATGGACGAGTAAATTACGAAATTATCATAACGTGGAACCGCAACATGGGCACAGACCACTTGGCGAGAAAATTCACCATACATTACTTGTAAATATACAGGCGAACAAAAGACCTTTTAATTTTTCTATTACGTGCAAAGCCGTGCGGGTACCACTAGTATAATATATAGTACTATATTAAAAACATCGTTTTTAGGAGCGGAGTAGAAAAACAAGAACAAAGTGGTTGACATTTTAAAAATAAACGGCTTGGTAATAACTAAAGGTATTTAATTTATAACGTGTGAGAAAGAAATTGGTGATGCATAATTTTCAAACAAAATTCATGCAAGAAATATACATTTTAATTATTCCCTGGTTAATAGACACAGACTGAAATTTATTTCAAAAATACTTTCTCAGTATTCTCGTGAAATTTACGTCACGTGCAAAGAAATTGATAAATTGTAAAAGATGGAAATAAGAAACCAAACACTATCGTGTAACTCCACACTCAAACTTATAATTAATGTTTTTTTCATCCATGGTCAAAAAGCACCGAAACTCAAACAGCAGCGTCTGAAAGATAATACCCACCGAAATAGCATCGCTCTTAAATTAATTGATTAGCACGGATTTTCTACGCTTAAAGTCATCAAGCTGTGGAGTTAAAAAGCAGTCCAGGGGAAGTTCAAATAATTTCATTACGTTTTACCCCGCTTTTAGTAACTTAATCTTGAATTAGGGCCGGATGCAATTAACAACTAATTACAGTTTAATTTATGCGCCTCCAAAAGGGTTAACTGTAAATATTCCGGGGTATTTGTTTCACAGTTTTTGCGCGGGATGAACTCAATCGCTTGAGTTGTGTTTTCCTTTGTTCCTACCTTATGAAAGTGAAGGTAACGTCATATCTTGTTTCACTCTTAAGTCCTGCTTTTGCTTCCGTTCTTTTTGATTTTGTTCTACAATTTTGTTGATGTATATCCGATTACATTACATATTTAGAATACAGTAGCAGCTGATTAACCGACGTATCGGGGCCAAACCTGCTCTGGTAATTCGAAAATTTCTTATGAAAGGGAATCCTTTAAAATGGCAAGTCAAGAGACCGCAGAAACTTTAACGTTTTATATCAAGAGTAGTGCGTCTACAAACAAGCAAAGGACAGTTGCTTAGACCGATTCAGAGGATTTTTCTGTTGGAAATTTCGCCAAATTGTGATGAGTTTAGAAAGGGCAACTGTTTGATGAAGGATGATGCCAAATTTTCAAGTTTCGGAAGACTGATAAAACCTCCTGAGCGACTTAATTTGTGATAACTTAATTATTTCTTAATTAATACTATAGTATTAACTGAATAAGTAGGAAAATGTGGGGTAAAGTGAAATAACGGAGAAAAGTGAAATGGTGAAATATTTACTCTGATCTTAGCACTACCTATCTGGTAATATTTTAACTATGTAGTAGCACACGAAATCTCTTCCAGTCAGGCAAAAAATACCGCCGAGGATTAAAGCATATAATAATACAATTGATTTTCAAAAAATGATGCCTTATTGTAATATTTAACGCAAATCACAAACTATTTTTGATGTAATAAAATAATAAAGTTCTCGTTAATAACATTTTAAATATTAATTGAGACCTTCTAATGTTCGGTGCATTTATTTACTTCGTTAATATTAAGCAATAAACGTGGTTAAGTTGTTTTTAATATTTTTTACAATGATTCAAAAGTATGTGGAGAAAACTGGATGGGGAAAAGTCAAATAACTCTTGCTTCGTTTACTCACTCAATCATTTACTAAATTTCTTACGTATTCATTTATTGATGAATTCATTTACATTCCTTCTTTTAGTAATTTCCTTATTTATTCATTCATTCACTAATTTTCTTATTCATTCGTTCTTTTACTCACTTTATTACTTCTCTTCATCTATTTATTAATTTATTTATTTAACTATTCGTTTATCGTTTCATTACCTTTTTATTTATTTATTCAGCCTTTTTACTGATTCATTTGATCAAAAATATTTTTTTAATCGAGTAAAACATTTTTCATTGGAAAAGTATTTTATTTTTCACTTTGCCCCATTAAAAAATAAAGTGATTTTTTTGGAGCAATCACGATTGCATATTGCTTTCATTTGACTGTTTTAATGTGCTATCATTTTATTTTCCCACCAGCACCCTCTGCCAGCATCACCGTCGACCGGCTCCTCACGATGCTGCTCCTATAGAGAAAGCCGTCTCCAGGTTGGATCCATGTCCTACACACACGCGCATACATACACAACTACAAACACACACATACGCATACACACACATACACACACATACACACACGTACACCTACACACATACACAAACACATACACACACAAACACATACAAACACAAACACATACAAACACAAACACATACAAACACAAACACATACACACACACACACAAACACACATACACACAACTACCACACATTCAGGCATGCACACAGACACAAACACACATACACACAACTACCACACATTCATGCATGCACACAGACACAAACACATATTCCTACACACTTATGCCTTCACACAGACACAAACACACATCCTTACGCACACATACGCATACCCCCTACACACAAACAGACATACCCCCACACACAAACACACACGCTTACATACACACACTCGTGAATGCGAAAAACATAATTTCAATTCAAGAGGTCAAAATTCAAATTATTTTTTTTTTCTTTTTTTCCCCTCTTTTTTTTTCACATTACCCCACTGCACTGAACATCAGCAGATCTAAAATGTTAATTACGAAAACGTGATCACTTTACAATATCAAAAGCTATTTTCGATAACTCACAAAATATTACAATATGCGTGGAAATTTTTGAAAAAGAGTTGTATATTTATATACCTTGCTCTGTAAAAGAGTTTATTGTTTGATTGGAACCAACTTTATGTTTCAGAACATACATTGCTAGATAGGTCGGTGCCGCAAACTAAGAAAATATTTTAAAATTTCATTCTCCTACATTCTCTTACTTTACTGAATAAAATATGGATTTTTTTTAAACAAAACCAAAATGTCTTAAAACCTCACCTCAAAAAGTTGATACTCTGCTTCAATTTTCGAATTTGTAAAATTTAAAGGGCATTCTTTTTCAGCCATAGGAGGAGGAACAATCGATTTTTTTCAAAGCAATTACGAATTGTTTATTCTCCCCTTCTAACAATTTTTGATGCTATTTTTTAATTTTTTAGATTGCCATGACGGCCAGAATAAGTCTACTTGTTTTTAATATTTATTTAGAGCAGTAATGCCCAATCTTTTTAAACCGCGGGTCTCACTCCATATTAAAGTGAATATCCTGGGCAAGAACCCAGAACCCATAAAATTGGAAGTTATTTTTTTCGATGACATGGAAAACGACAAAAACTTAAATCAAGAATTGCTGATATCATTATTTGCTGGGGTTTTTTAAATAAAAAGTTTATCCTGGGTAACGTAAAAACGGCGTAAAATTAAACCAAAAATTGCTGATATCATTATTTGATGGCTATTTTATTAGCTAAACACTTATATCTGTTTTCGAGAAAACAATTTCTGAGAACTTGACTACAAATTTGTAACATTTTAGCAAATCACATGTAACAAGGAAACCAAACTGCAGGTGAGAAAAAAGTTTAGTGGCGGTTTAGTGGAAAAGTAATTTTATTGAGCAGAGCTCTGCGGGGGTTGCTGTCTGATTATTTCGCAGTTCTTTGGATACTTCCGCAGAAAGTGTTTCTTGATTCTGAACATGGAACAAAACAACTTGCTGCATAGGTCCACTTCACGGGCCACATATGGTCCGAGGGATGTAGAATGAACATCAGTGATATAAATGGATTCGTGGTGAAGACTACGAATCGTCTACGTTCATTTCAACTTAACTCAAGCAGATTTTACAATAAAAGACGGGGGAGGAGGACGTAAAATTATATGCTTTCATGAAAACGATCTAAATAGATGAACTTAATAACAGAACTTCATCTAAATACAAAATTTCCAGATTACTAATTCCCATTATTTAAGATTGATAAGAAATTAAAATACCATAACGGTATACGCTGTAAATATAGTTTTTATCTATTCCTATTCCTATTCAGAGTCACAACTAACTACAACTGATCTAAAATGTTAATTACGAAAACGTGATCACTTTACAATATCAAAAGTTATTTTCGATAACTCACAAAATATTACAATATGCGTGGAAATTTTTGAAAAGGAGTTGTATATTTATATACCTTGCTCTGTAAAAGAGTTTATTGTTTGATTGGAACCAACTTTATGTTTCAGAACATACATTGCTAGATAGGTCGGTGCCGCAAACTAAGAAAATATTTTAAAATTTCATTCTCCTACATTCTCTTACTTTACTGAATAAAATATGGATTTTTTTTAAACAAAACCAAAATGTCTTAAAACCTCACCTCAAAAAGTTGATACTCTGCTTCAATTTTCGAATTTGTAAAATTTAAAGGGCATTCTTTTTCAGCCATAGGAGGAGGAACAATCGATTTTTTTCAAAGCAATTACGAATTGTTTATTCTCCCCTTCTAACAATTTTTGATGCTATTTTTTAATTTTTTAGATTGCCATGACGGCCAGAATAAGTCTACTTGTTTTTAATATTTATTTAGAGCAGTAATGCCCAATCTTTTTAAACCGCGGGTCTCACTCCATATTAAAGTGAATATCCTGGGCAAGAACCCAGAACCCATAAAATTGGAAGTTATTTTTTTCGATGACATGGAAAACGACAAAAACTTAAATCAAGAATTGCTGATATCATTATTTGCTGGGGTTTTTTAAATAAAAAGTTTATCCTGGGTAACGTAAAAACGGCGTAAAATTAAACCAAAAATTGCTGATATCATTATTTGATGGCTATTTTATTAGCTAAACACTTATATCTGTTTTCGAGAAAACAATTTCTGAGAACTTGACTACAAATTTGTAACATTTTAGCAAATCACATGTAACAAGGAAACCAAACTGCAGGTGAGAAAAAAGTTTAGTGGCGGTTTAGTGGAAAAGTAATTTTATTGAGCAGAGCTCTGCGGGGGTTGCTGTCTGATTATTTCGCAGTTCTTTGGATACTTCCGCAGAAAGTGTTTCTTGATTCTGAACATGGAACAAAACAACTTGCTGCATAGGTCCACTTCACGGGCCACATATGGTCCGAGGGATGTAGAATGAACATCAGTGATATAAATGGATTCGTGGTGAAGACTACGAATCGTCTACGTTCATTTCAACTTAACTCAAGCAGATTTTACAATAAAAGACGGGGGAGGAGGACGTAAAATTATATGCTTTCATGAAAACGATCTAAATAGATGAACTTAATAACAGAACTTCATCTAAATACAAAATTTCCAGATTACTAATTCCCATTATTTAAGATTGATAAGAAATTAAAATACCATAACGGTATACGCTGTAAATATAGGTTTTACCTATTCCTATTCCTATTCAGAGTCACAACTAACTACAACTGTATTTATGTCAAGGACTGCATACTAAGTGCCTTGCCTCCACTATTTTATCTACCGATAGATGGCAGCACCATCACCGGATCGAACAGTTAATGAGAATTTAGAACTAGTCCAGGTACTAATAGCTACCTGGTGCTAGCACCTCCAGAGGTATCGTTTCACTTGGAGGACATTGAGACCACGAACATATTTAACGTCGCCCAGTCCCCTTTAATGACGATGGTGGGTCTTCGACCATCGAGGTTCGAACTCAGGACCCTCCGGCCCCGAATCCTACGCTCTACCGATCGGGCTACCACGGCCCCTAGTTTTTACGATAAGTGTAACAGTGCAAATTGGACGTAATATATATATCTTTATTACCACATCCTAATTGCCATTTCTTTTTTTTATGAATATGCCTTGTATTGCCTAATCTGGTAAAAAAAACCAGTCATAATATGACGGAAGCGAGTTTCATCTCCATTTCCGTTCTGTTCCATTCGAAACAGAAATCCAACGAATTGGGTCCCATCAGAATTCGTGAATGTGAAGATCATAGTTTGAAATCAACACGACAAAATTTAAATAAATGCCAGGGGTAGGATGATGGAGGGTTTTTTGAGCAATCACGATTGCTTATTGCTTTCATTTGACAGTTTTGAGGTCCTATCATTTTATTTTCCCACCAGCACCCTCTGCAGCATCACCGTCAATCGGCCGCCTCACGATGCTGCTCCTCTAGCGAAAACCGTCTCCAGGTTGCGTCAATATCCTACACTTACATGCATACATACACGCACGTACACACACACACAAACACATACACACACATACATACACCTACACACATACACAAACACATACACACACTCAAACACATACACACACTCAAACACATACACACACTCAAACACATACACACACACGCATACATACAGACACCTACACATACGCACACACCTACACACAACTACCGATACACTCATGCCTGCACACAGATACAAACACATATGCCTACACACACATACACATCCCCCCCACACACACAAACACTCATACACACAACCCACACACTCATACCTGCACACAGACATAAAACACACATGCGTACACACACATACATATATCCCTACACACAAACACACATAAACACACACGCCTACAAACACACACGCACTCGTGACTGCGAAAAACATAATTTGAATTCAAGAGTTCAAAATTCAATTTTGTTTTTCTTTGAGCAATTATGAACTACATGAAATACACCGCCAGCTCAGTCATTCCAGCCGAGGACTGCAGTTTCGTGCTTATTAGCACTCATCAGCCCGGCATAGGAAAGTGACCGAGCTGGAGATGGAAAACCTCTTAAGGAAGCCAAGAATGCCAAACAAACTGGTAATATAGAATTAGCACTGACACTAGTTTCTGCCTTAGCCCCAGCTATAGGCGGTGACTGAAAATACCATGCCTTTCCTTTTTCAGTGTTAACTCTACATTAGCTACCAATTTGTTTGGCATTCTTGGCTTCCTTAAGAGGTTTTCCACCTCCAGCTCAGTCACTTCCTAAGCCGGGCTGATGACTGCTAATAAGCACGAAACTGCAGTTTGCATGGTGCTGCTACATAAATGCTTATTACCTGGAAAAAAGGAGGAAGGATACTAAGTGAAAGTGAATTAATGCTTACGTTCGATAAGCACGACCGGTAGGGACCGGTAGTTAATCAATTGACAGCTAATGATCACGTTCTCCAATTAACTAGAGTCTCTACCAACCAATCAACTGCTTAGAGTGGTAACCGGTGCGGTAGCTGGTTGCTCATAGAACGCTGCGTTTAGTAACCGGTTACTTACCGGTCGACCGTTGTGTTTCGTCGAACGTAAGGTATGAAATGACATTTCATTATCCCGAAAAAGGCAAACAGCACTAAGACAGTCACGCCGTTTTCTTATTTTTTTACTCTTTGACAAGCTTAACTGCAACTGTGACTTTGATCCTAAAAGTTGTTTAAAATGGCCTCCTCCGAAGGTGGAAGTTCTTACAAACGAATGAAAACATCTAATGCAGAAAGGGATCTAGATTGTTCTAATGCCTCCAGAGGTGTCTGGTTGGTTAAGGTAATGTTTTTAAATTTGTTTCTAAAGTGCTTTGGAGTTATGTCTTCTAATTTACAGCTATAAAAGGCATATTTCACGTTGTGTACGTGTGTTATTCGTAACTCCTGAGCTCGAATACGCTGCCTTGCGGTGATTAACAATACTAAAGAAAAAGGTAAAACATTCCATTCTACTTGTCATCTTTGGGGTAAATTACAGGCTTCAAACAGTTTGTGATGCAATGTAATTTCAGAAGAATAGAAAAAAAAAATCTTCCCACAAACACTATGAAAAATTACTGTCATTCACTAGGTGTCGAAGCAAGTTATAAGTTACAGCATTCGTTTGTTTTAACTTTTTCATCCCCCAATAGACAGTGGCTGCAGCGCCCCTTATAGTTTATTAAAGTTGTGAATAGTTTTACAATTTCGCAAAAATACCTTCAGTTTTTGCCTTATTTTTAACTCTTTTGTGTGTATCATCGATTTTATGCGGTTTTGTTTCTTTTAGTGAAAAATGAAAAGCTAAGAATTTTTTGACGTGCAGTGGCGGATGCTAACATCTTGGGAATAACTGATATGTCATGTTTCCTTTGGAATAACACCAAAATATTTCAGTCCCATTAAGTTAGAGCCAAATTTTTGTGAGATTCACTCTCAATCGTCAAAAGACCTCAAATTTTTCTTTGAAAATACTGAGTCGTATGAGATCATAATTTGTTTTTAGAATGAAGATAGCATGAACAAATGAGATGAAAATTGTACCTAATGCTTTTCATTTAGTGTTTCCACCAGGCCTTTTTAGGAAGGCACTGCAAAATGCCCTCTCTTTTGTGTTTCTGAATGCACTCTCTTTTCCCTTTCAAAGTTTTGACACATTTCATCTCAAAATCCAAGTTTTTTGGCCTTTCGCCTTGGCAATCATGTATAGATTTAAATTCTTATTTCTAACACCGTATAATTTAATAAAGTGGTGTGCTCATCATTTCTTTGACTATTTTGATGTTAATGAATCTCATACTTAATGAGAAGGATGAAACTGATTTATTTTACTTCAGGTTCCGAAATATATTTCATCACTTTGGGAAAAAGCTCCTCCTACCAGTGAAGCTGGACGATTAAAGATAACCAGGTAAGAAAAAGAGGAGCAGTTTGCTTTAACACATTAAGCTTTATGCTCAAGCTGTAGTAAGTTCTGCATTTTCCTCAAAATGTGGATGCTGATTGCAAAAGCCCCCACTTCCCCCCCCCCCTTTTTTTTGTTTCAATTGGTGAAAAATTTGTTAATTTTTTTTTAAGTATGAAATAGTTCTAATTGTGTTTTTGCATAAAACAGCCTTACAGCTTTCAAAGTAAAAAAAAAAAAAACTAGAGGTTAGAGTTGTGGAGTCTTACTGATTTAGGGGTTAAGGAGTTGGGAGTCGAAGGTTTAGAATTCCATACAGTGGCGTAGCTAGACCCGACTTTCGGGGGGGGGGGGGTTACTTCTTTTATATATATATATATATATATAATCGCTTGGAATTTCTTCCTTTTCTTCCTTTTTTTTTCTTTCTCTTCTCTCTTCTTTTTCTCTTTTTTTTTTGAGACTAACTTTTCGGGGGGGGGGGGGTTGTCCCCAAAACCCCCCCTTAGCTACGCCCCTGATTCCATATGTTTTAACTTGTCATTTTTCTTTAACATCCTCAACTTTGCCAGTACTTTTAGACTATGAAGTCGGACTGATTTTGAGACAAAAGGTTCAAAACTTCCTGGAGTCAGAGCCAGAATCTCATTTTCCCGATTCCGCAGCCCTGGAAAAAACTGATATGAGACTTGTCAGGGGTCTGGCCAGAGCAAATTTGGGTCCGTTAACGGACTCTTTACAAAAATCTGATCAACCAAAACGGACCTTTCACAAAATCCCTATCAACCAAAACGGACCCTTCACAAAATTCTGATAAACAAAAACGGATCTTTCACAAATTGTTTATTGAAAGAGCAAATCTCAAATTAAAATAATACAGCATATTTCCTGTATAAAAACGATAATGTTTGAAACCTTTTTAAAGTTAAATTAGAGGAATCAACTTGTACAAAATCAGCTAATTTTGCAAAAGAAAAAAAAATTGGCACTCTTTTGATGCTTCTGCAAGCCATAAATAATCACAACTGCCAATAAATATAATGCCTGTTGTTGGTTTCTTTGAATGAAATTAACAGCTGAAAGTCAGTTTGGTTTATAATTTTGCTTGTTTATTTTATGCAGCGATGTTGTTGTAAACTTCTTTGAAAAAGCATCAACCTTCTCTGAATAGTAAGCACTTTTCTCCCCACTCATGATTTAATCTTCAATAATGTACAGTGAAAGGAACTTAGAACTGAAAAGGATAGTAGGGGTGCTGAGGGGGGATGTGATCGCTTCAGATAGGGTTACAAAATTCAAACTTATCGCTACGCCACTTTGCGTCTGGTGGTGCAATGTCAAACTGTTATTTTGGGAGAAAGTTATATGGGTTTGGTTTTTCGATGCTAAAAAGCATAATTAACTTTAAATAAACTTTTATTTACCGTTTTTTTTTCTATAGATGGCTTTTTGAAAAACGCAATCTTTTTACATCCGATATGAGAATCATATTTTGTTCTTTTTTTTCAATCCAGTAACTTCGCTTTATTAGGATGCAAATAAATGAAAAATCTCTTTATTTTTGTAACAAAGCTTATTTCAAGTTTTTAAAGTGGAATTCTATTTTCTTTTATGAGTCAATAATTAAAATGTGGAATTGATGGTTTATTTTTTATTTTATTTATTTATTTATTTTTCCTTCAACTGTGTCCAGATGTTAATGATATGTTTATCATAGGACTCTAAAATGCAATTCAAAAATAATTTTATCAAAAAAATTTATTTTACAAGCCGTTTTTATACTTTTAATGCCTTCATTTTAAAGATTGCAATCTCTTTGCATTCGCTGTGGAAATCTGATTTTTCGAATTTTCGATGTTTAGTACGCTTAGTTAAGAGGTAAACAAATAAAATATTTTTTTATTTTTGTAAAAATCACAGAGTTTATAAGGTTTAAACGAAACTCTGCTCTTAAACAGTGTCTTGGGTTAAAAAGTTAAGTGCTGAACCCCTGCCTGATTTTTTTTTCTTACAGTTATTTTAAATACTATACAAATAACATTTCTAGTATAATTTAACATGATGTAGAATGGTAGATAAATATTGATACTTGAGGGGTGCCCATCTTCCAGGGAGTGATGCCTCCCCCCCCTCTCCCCAAATACTAGATAAACACTCAAGAATGATATTCTTAACAGAAAAGAGAGAAAACACTAGACTTAAAGTGTCAGTGATTCAGTTTCCACCATCTCAAAAGTCTAAACTTACGTTTTTACAAAAAAAAAAAAAAAATTTTGCAAAATTATTTGATTTTTCACAAAAGTAATTGATTTTTCACAAAATTACTTGATTTTTCACAAAAAACGGACTCTCTGAAAAATCCTGGACAGACCCCTGCTTGTATTTGTTTTTTTTTAAGCTAAAGGTTCAGATAGATGCCACAAGTGGGGCTTATAAATGCAGGAGCAAAAATTTTTTAGGAAGTTGAAGACTATTTTAGGCTATCTGAGTGAGTTTAAGGGGGGGGGGGGCTGCTTCTGATTTTCTCTCGCTTAAATGTTTTGGTATTGTAGTTTTGAAAACGCCATTTTAGTAGTGTTCTTCAAATGCTTAAGAAACTGAAAGGAATTTCCAGGGTTGTCCCCATAATGTTTTTTAAATAAAGTCCAATTACTACTAGTAATAATAAAATCGAAGAAGTTTGGACTGTCTTTGGGTAATGTAAGGACAAGGAACTCTTCCCAGAAAAAAAAATCTTAAAATGATGTGTTAAAGACGCAAATTAAAACCATATTTAGCAAACTTGGAGCAAGGTGTTTAGGGTTCGCTCCCAGAAATTTTGCAAAGATTAAAAGGTCTTTAAAATATTCTTTCAGACTTCTCTTTTACTGACTGAAGGAGGAACGAAAAAGTCCGGAGGTTCTCCTAGTTTTTTTTTTTTTTTTTTGAACGGATGAAATCATAAGAACTTGGTTTTGAACTTCCTTTGGGGTCTTCAGAAAAAGATCTCTGGATTTTTTTTTCTTTCTAAGTTGTAGTCTTAAAAACAGTTTTACGCTATCTAGGGGTATTGTTTTCCTGATTTTCTCCCCTCAAACTGGAGTCTTTATAACGCAAATTTAGGGCATCCTTGAATTTAAAGGAAGGAAGGAGTGCGCTCAGAGATTTTCACCCTGAAATTTTTCAAAATTGAAGCTTTAAAACTGAAATTTTAAACTATATTTGGTGACATTCAGGTAATCTCACCCAGAATGTCTTTAAATTAAAATCTTAACGTTGAGGCAATCGTTGATGATAAAAAAAAAAGTGCGGGGGCAGTCGCCCCCAACCCTCAATCGCCGCCACTGGGTTTAGACATTTTATAAATAAATTTCGAGTGAAAGATATTTGCAGCATTCTCTTTTATGTGAGATAATTTTTAGAATAACTTTGTTTTTAGTGTCGGGATTTGCTAAATTGCATTGCGTGTCGTAAAAAATGTTACTACTTTTACTGTCGTAAAAAATGTGGCTACTGTTCAATTAGCTAAATAAGCCTTTTTAAAAAGAAGAGACTGAGTCTTTCTGTTTAATTGAATCGTCATGGTATTTAAAAGGAATTTTTTTTTAATTACCAAAACAGATCAAAACCTCCCAATCTGAAGGAGAAATACGGTCTGAAATCAGAGTAGAAAACATAAAGATTGATTTAAAAATAATATAATTTGAATATAAATCTTTGTACTAAGCAGCAAGTTTCAATCATAATCAAGTTGAATGAAATTTGTAATATTGCTATTTACATTATTTTTATTTCAGATTTTTATTAGTTTATGTTCACCAAAATTAAAATATGCAACTACTTTTACTGCTCTAATTTTTATGTGTCTAATTCTGTCTCAATATAACTACCAAATAACTCTTAAAGTAGTCTGCTTAAATATAAAAACTTCCTTCATTTCATAAATCAAGGGAGGAGAAATTAATTCACAATAAATAAATATCAGAAGATTTTTTTCAAACATAAGATGCAGATTTAAGTATTAATGTTGTGATATTTTCCTGTTTCTCAAAGAGTTCTTAAATTTCATAATTTATTATGAATATTTGCCTATTTTTTCCCTTGTAGCTATACTTCAATTAATGTTATACAGATAATGATTTTTTTTTTGTTTCAGAAATGGTAACAATAAGACAGATATTAAGTTTTCTTTGTCGGACGGACTGTTAAAATCACCAGATGGTGTAGTGAAGACTGACATACCCAAAGAACATCGTTTTGTAATATCTAATATTGCTCATCAAACATTAGCAGTTTTTGGTAACTATGAATATTATAGTCTATTTTTAACTAGCATTGAAGTATTTTGTGTGGTATTTTATATAATGTCAATTCTCTAAATTTAATTTACTTGTATTTTCTCCATATGGTAATCTAAAGTTACGACACCGATTGTAGAGATTTGAATCAAAAACATTTACGAAGACTGAGAACATTCTCTTGAATTTGAAATTTGGAGAAGAACCAAAAGCGGTCTTTTTTTTTTTTTTTCAAAAAATGAATAAATTAAAAAGAATATTAATAATAAACATCATTAATTTTATGAAATATTATTCAGTTATCATTATCAGAGCATGAAAATATAAAAAAATGTTTTGATTTCAAGATAAAAACATGTTTTGATTTCAAGATAAAAACATGTTTTGATTTTCCGACCCTTTAATTCTGACTTCAAATAGGAGAATTTTCTCTGAACTTTAAAAGATTTTTGTCAATACTGAATGCTTTTCAATAAAAGTATAGTTTTAAAAAAAATCTTTAAAAAAACTTGAAGCAAGAAAGATGAGCAAAAATGACTTTTTGTTTTGAATCTTGTTAAATACAGTTAATTTTTGATAACTTGAAGTTCTAATAACAATTTGATTTATAGAAACGTTCTCCTGCCTTCTCAAAAGTTTGGCACTTAATGGAAACTTCAAGATAAAGTAATATTTGAGTTATCAGAGCGTTGAATGAAAAAAGAAAGCAGAAAACTGTTCATAAATGCTTAAATACTAAAGGAAAGAATCGTTCGACACTCTAAAAATTCAAAACTTTCACGAGATCCCTCCAAAATTAATTACCAATAAAAAAAAAAGTTTTTATCAGAGTTTTTGATAGTGAATGTTTTAAAAAGAAAGCAAATTAAATGTAAGAAATATGTTTTTGAGGTCAATATGTGGTTTTAATACTAGTGCATGAAAAGGGTTAGTTTATTTTTGTAAAGGTTTCATTTTTGCAATTACAATATTTGTTAATGGTTGCTTCTGCATTGTAATAGTATCAATAAGACTTTGTTTTTTAAGTTCTTGCAGCTTTATTGCAGTCTTTTTTTTTCTCTTTAGTAACAATCTTTGGATTGTTCTTGACGCTATCAACTATACCGAAAATATACTAATCTGGTATTCACAGTTTCCGCATGTTTTGCAACTCTCTTATGCTCTAGCAGGCTTTAACTGCCACACAATAAAAAATTGTACCAAAATGCATCAGTATTCATTTCTTAAGCATTTAGATGAAACAAATTACGGAAAACATGCAAATTTTGTTCTGGAAAAGTTTTTGAAAGTTTTTCTCCCTATGTGTAAAGTGACCCTCCAAATTTGAACTTCGTTTTAAAACTAAATTTCTTGAATTGTACGCAATTGCATACAATATTTATGAAGAAAAAGTACATATATTTTAAGGTGTTTTGTAAAAGGCCTGGCTTTTCAAAAATTGTTAAAACTGCATTTTTTTTTTTTTTTTTTTTGCAACAGCAGAAGACAAGCAAAATTTTCTTGGTTTCCAATGTTCTGGATTCCAAATAAAACGTTCTGTAGTACATGTAAAGACTCTAATTCCAGGAGAAAGTTCTGGGCTTTTAAGACCAATGCACATGGAATGATTTTAGTTCTATGAACTAACGTGCTGTTTTCTTTTACCTAAAAAACTGCATATATAGGAAGTTTTGAAACCGGTAGTGGACATTAATAATAGCTTTCAAAAATTATGCTAAAATATTTTGTAAAATGATTTTTTTTTGTCATTTACTTTCATTTTACTGTGTTAGTGTATTCAATACTACTGTGTGTAAATACATTAATTTCAAATTAAGCATAACTGTTTTATTTTGTTTTTAAGGAAAAATAGTTAACTCTTTTTTTTTTTTTTACAATTTATTTTATTCTAGGACTTTGAAAGTTATTTTTGATAACAGAAATTAAAAATAAACTACTAATTTTTAGCAATCATTTTAACAGTATTTTGAGCAGAATGAACAAAATAGTAAACCCTGGCGACTTTGATATATGTGGTGAATTTAATCCCTTTTCAATACACTAGGAGGTTGAATATAGGTACATAAAAATAAAACTAACTTGATAATAAACGAAAGGGGTAAACTGCTCAATTAGTACATCTCTCAATATTTTGCCATGAAGCTGTCAATCTTCAGAAATTACCCATGCTATGATTTAAAAAGTGGCCAAATTCACTTCAGATGGCCAGTTGATAAAAATACCCTAAAGAAATATATTGTTGTATCAGCTGTATTATTCAATTTTTATAGTAATATCAAAATTCATTTTCATAGTAATATCAAAATTCATTTTCCAGGTCCTGAAAATGGAGATTCTGGTGGATCAAATGATACTTCAGGTATTGTTCTATAAGGTTGCTAACAATGATCTTGCTTGTAATGGAAATGTATAAATCATAAAGATACCAATTCATATTTTACTGCTTCAGATAACATTTGAAGCTAGTTGAAGATATATAGAAGAAGGAGGGGGAAAAAAGTAACTCCATTAACAATGTATTAAGTAGAGCAATTGCTTTGTTTTACATAACATTATTACACATAATCAAAATTTATCTTGACTAATTCTTTTAAAATGCAATGATGCAAATTTAAGATTTTTTTGAATGCAGTTAAGTCCCGATCATCGGCAGGCAGCTTATCCATGGCCTTTCACACTTTCAAAAAAAAAGATAAATATAAAAGTACTGAATAATCTGTAACGATACTCAATGTTAGTAAATGCACACATTTTAACTTAATGAGTGTGAAATCTGACATTCCTATTTATTTCTTCCTCTGCCTTCCAACAATATCAAACCTTCCAAGATCACCACAATGTGACTAGTTTAAACCTGACTTTTAGAGCTATGCCGTATATACTGAGTTTTAGATCTCCTCTACTTACTGAATTTTAGATCTAGTTAAATCAGGGTTCGTACTTCCTTAAGAAACTCTTAATTTCATCAAGCAAAATTAAGGTCCCCTAAAACACTCTTAAAAAGTCCGTAATTTTCTGAAAATTTCCTTAATTTTTTTAAATTATATTTAATTTGGTCCCTGTTTTCTTATTTTTTCTATGTTTTTACCCCTCAAATCTTTATCCTTGGTGATATCTGCCAAAATGTATGTTTGGGAGGCATGCCAACGACGTCAGGCACGTATTTCGCCGAAAATTGATTTGTTTGAAATTTTTGAATGTTTTTGCCTCCTGGAAATATTTTAATCCTTTTAAATGTTGGAAGGTTTTTTTTTTGCCATATATCTACTTTATATCTGCTTATTTAATTCATTATTTCAATCATATTTTTATTTCTTAAAATTTATTTTAGAACAAATGCAAAAGACAATTTAAAAAAAACATGTAGTCCAATTCCCAGTCTCGGATTGTATTGAAGCTTGGCATGGTTACTTTTTTTATGTATTTAAGAAACCATTTCAAATATTTATGGTGAATCTCTAATAGTTTAGGTTAAGCTTTACAGCCTGTAAATTTTTTTGGAACTTCATGATTAAATGAAGCAACTTCAAGTTTTTTATTATTTTATTTTTTAATCCTGAAATAGTATTATGAAGTTTTTAAAACCAAATTATGAGTTCTAGTGCAAGGAAAATGGATAATCAATTATATATTTATTTATTTTCAATTCTTGCTGTGAAAAGTATGTTCTACTATATAAGGAAAATGGGTTTTTTTATTCTGCTGTAAATTTTTACTTTGCAATCATACCTAATTTTAAAATTTACGTTCTCATTTTCAATTCCTTAAATTCAAAGATTTTTGTTAAAAGATATTTTTCACTAAAAAAAATTATATTGTTGAGTGATGCAGCCAAGATTGAATGCTGGCTCCATCAACCCCTTAATTTGACAACTCAAGAGTTAATAAAATGCTGCCTCTCTTTCAAAGTTTAAATTTATATTGAAATAACAAGCTTAGAGAAACTACGCAATATAGCAAATTTATACAAAATGGGATTTTAGTAACAGCAACAAGTGAAAAGCAATAATAACAAAACCATAGTTTAAATATCTCGAAGAAAAAAAGATTTTAGTTCTTTTCTTTCAATTTGCCTCTCATTCCAATAATGTATGCTAATAAAATAATGCTTTAATATACAACTAATTTTCTACAGCTGTCCCCATTTCCTGATCTTTTTTTTTATAACTGAAATCAGAGAAATAAATACAATGCTTTAAGAACTCTGTGCCATGTATTGTATTAAATACTATCCAATCATTTCAAGCATAATTAATAAGAAAAAAATTCGTAACTTTGAAACTGCTTAATTAGCCTTTTTTGTTGAATTTTTTGTCTTGTACTCAAGGGGCTATTTTGATCTCTTCCTTTTTCTGCTTGATTTTAAGAATCCTTTTTTTTCAGGAGGGGGGGGGGAGATTTTTTCCTTTTTGCTTTCTGACCACTCTCATCCTTGTGATGTATGAAATTCTAAAATTTTATTCACTGATAATGGGGCATCCCAGTTGATAGTGCCTCTTCCTGCTTTTTTGAAACAGTGTTATGCAGTTGTGTATGTGTCCATGTAATATGTATCAAGTACTTTGCCCCAGAAAGCTTTGAAATTGTGTACCTAAACTTATCTAATCATTTCCGTTGAGTCCTTAAAATTTTTTGTGAGTCCTTAAAAAGTCCCTAATATTCCCTTTTAAAATTGAGTATGACCCCTTACATACGCCCATAAATGAGTGACTGGACCAGTCTTTAAAAAATTCTCCACCTCTCCGATGTGCGTTTTTGATGCGAACTAGTTCCATCTGTTGCAGGTAATCCATTTACAACAATGAGAGGTCCTTTTTTTTTCTTTTACATGCTTTTTATACATGCACTGTTATTATTTTAGATATAAATGAAATGTATGTGTATGTTTTTAAGCTAGCATCGGTGAATTTGCTTATCTGCAGTTATTGTACCACACTGTTCCACGGATTATTGGTAATTTACTACATATATAATTTGTATCTTTTTTTTGGAAAATAGCCAGAAAGTTTTTAAAACATGAATTTTAAGTGTACAACTTTCTATCATTTTCAACACTGCTTTATATTTCAATAAGTTTTAAACTGTCAAGCGCAAAGCATTAAGCATATGATATAAAACATAAGTTTGCTATTCATTATTGTTGAAAACAAGTTAAAGAAAAAAATGACAAATACCCTACAAAAAATTAACCTTAAGTAATATTTACTTTGCAGCCGATTCTTTTGTTGGAATCATCTGTGCCTGCAATTACAAAAGTTTGTGTTAAGTCTTTGATTTGTCAGGAAGTGCTGAAACATATCATTAAGCATTTTCAAATTGGAAGTTTTAGAAATATGTGTGCATTATTACGCTCATTAAAAAAAATGTGAGTAATTTTTGCATAATGTTTAAATAAAAAAAAAAGCTTTTTTCTTAATATCTTTGGAAATTAGTACTTTTCCCGATTTGAGATGAAAATAAAACTTATACAGATGGTTGTCAAATCAACTTATGCTGCTAATTATGTTTAAGAAATGAAATTATTGCAGGGGTTTGAAAATCAGTGCGAAACTGCGCCAGTTTTCAATTTCTGATACAACCTGACGCAAAACTGCCAAACTCGCAATTTTTGCTCCAAAAATACGATTTTATTTCCGAAAAATTTTCACAACAACAAAACAAATAGTTGCATTCATTTTTCTTAGAAAGCTAATAAAAAGGAAATAAGTAAAAGATGAGGTAAAGAATTCTTAACATTCGCCGAAAATTGCGTGCTGTGCTTTAAGTTTAAATCCTTTTGCATCCTGTAAATTTTTCATTCATTTTGAAAAATGGAAGTTATTTTGACATATGTAACTTTAAATTGGCCTATTTTATTTTGTATATTAATAATAATTTCATGTTTTGAATAAAATTAAGATGCACTTGTAATTTAATAGTATAGGTGCAGAAAAAGTGTCTTTAAGATTCATAAAAATCTTAAAATTTGTTTTCAAAAAACTGAATTTAAGTAGTTTAATCTCTATTACACATACATGCATCCATTTCTTTAAAACATTTTTTAAGAAAATAGTTTTTTATTCTACTCTTATACACACATTATTTACTTGCCGCCATGCATACCTGCATCTATTTCATGTAAATTATAAAACAAAATGTAGCTCATTTAACATATTATCCACCAGTTACTACTGATGTTTAGTTAGAAAAGTTCTTCTGGTACCGGGTGTTCAAACTAATCAAAAGTAACGCATCAACATTGAGTGAAGTTAAATAAAAAGCAAATATGTGATAACGGCAGGTAATGTGTAAATCAACATATAAAACAGCAATATGGGGGCCATCCTTTTTTTTTCTTCAGCCAATGAAATGCTACTCCTGAAAATGAACTGATTTATAAAGTTAAAAGTAATCTTAAATTATTGCCTAAAAGAATCAGTGAGCCCCCCTTTTGTATAAATATTTTTTCTTTAAGTCTTTAAAGTTTGAAGAATTTTTTTTTTGTTTGTTCTCTCCCCCCCCCCCCACCCAACATTTTACTTGTCAGTGCAAGGGGGACCTATTCATTAAGTATTAAAAGCAATTTTTTTTTTTTTAGTAAATAACTTATCAATGTAATGGTTCCTAAATTGTATTCATGAAGTGTCAAGGTATAAAAACTTTTATTTCTTATCCCATTCCCAAAAAGTTATTTTTTCATAACCAAAGTAAAAGAGAATCTCACATCTTTATATTAGCATCTCCCCCCTCCCCCCTGTTTTTTTTGTTTTTTTTTTCTGAAAAAATTATAAATATTTTTAAAGGGCTTTTTTTTCTACCTTTGAATGTAATGAACATACGAAATGCATTTTTTAAATTTAAGTGCTATAGTTGTCTATATAATGTAATGCTATAAATAGAAACGTAATGAATGTTTGCAACAAATGTAATGAAACAACTAAATTAAGATTCTCGTTAGGTATTACTATAATAAGTAATAAATTTACCAAAATTAATTTTTGCATAATTTTTTTTGAATGACAATATTGCTACCAAATTGAGTTTTAAAATTTTTTATGTGTTTTTTTTTTCTACGAATGTTTTGTATTAGCTTCAAACTGTTTAGTGATCTTGTACAAAATTAAATACTCTGTTACAAAATCACGACTTCACCTGATACAAAACTGATCATTCTGATACAAAGCGGCGTTTTACTGATACGAAACTGTTCGTTCTGATACAAAATTGGCATTTTTGCTCGAACAAAGCTGATACAGAAACAAATACTTTGATTTTCCACCCCTGTTATTAACTACAGAAAGCTTAACAGTTGTTAATCAACTCTTTTTTTTTTCTCATTGTAAATGAAGTAGTGAATAGTTTTCTCTACCTGAGAAAATAGTGGAATTTGCTCATGAGTTCTAATATTTTTTCTAGTTCATTTGTACAAAACAGAAAAGCAGAATATATATTCAATTTGTGCTAGTGAGTCTTTGGTTGATTTAATTTTTGGTAACCGCACAAACCTTTTTAAATTAATGTTGATTGAAGCACTCGTTCTTTGATATTTGTCTTAAAATGAAAAAAGATTTGTATTTGTTTCATAAAACTTTGAATGCTTTGTATTTTTTTTTTTTTTTTGTATGATTTTCTTGTGTTATATTTATTTCCTAATTATTTCGTTTAGGTAAGCTCGTACTTGGTGGCCATGTGCTACAAAAAGGGGAATGCCGACCATTGGCAGATCAGCGCTATATGAACTTAAAAAGGTATTTTTTTTTAAAAAATGGATAAAATGTTTGTGTAAGAATTCTCATGATATTTATTTGTTTATTTAATTGGCATATTATTTTGGTCCAGTTAAAGTAAACTCTAAAATACAATCTCCAATACATATAGAAATAATAATTTCATTTCTGTATAACTTATATATAAGTGGACCCATCTATCTGACAAAGATAATATCCATGTGTATGTCAGCCCCTAATATTCAGACAGAAATCTGGTATGCTTTGCAACAATTTGTGGAAGCAAACATTTTAAACAGAAAAAAATAATAATGTACTAAGCATCTTTAAATATAAATATGCAATTTTCATACATAGGTGTTAAAAGGTATCAATTTTTGTAATCGCAGTTTTTGTAAAAAAAAACGGTTTGTTTTCGCATGTAGGATTTTTAAGGAACTGGTGCCTTTATTCTAGATTGAATGTCAATAAAACTTTGCTGTTTGTAGCCGTGCAATGTTTTTAGCTGTTTATTTATTTATTTATTTATTTATTTTTTTTTTTTTTTTTTGTAAACCTAGCTCTAATTTTCAACGGTGCTTCAGATGGCCAGCCTCTTTCACTAAAATTGATTTTACATGTTGACAAATGAGCTGCAATTTATTTCTAAAAATTTTCATTTGTTCTCAAAGAAGAGAAATAACGACAAAATGTTTAAAGGCTGCTGTTGAATACTTTATAAAATAACACATTAAAGAACAAACAGGAAAACAAAAAGTTTGACTGTATTTAATGCTCGAGCCAGCATTTATTTATTTATTTTTTTGTATCTTGTTATTTGCAAGGGCATATTCAACTCATGGGCTGGGGGAGGGGGGTAGCATCATTTGTATAACTGTAGACTCAATTTTCCTCCCCCAAATTTTGGAAACAATTATGCTTTTGTTGTATGTACTTCGTTGTTTTCCCCCAAAAGATGCATTGAGCGTGTACATTTTCCTCTTCCCCTCAGTCGCCCACCAAGGAAAATTTGGAAAGCCTGGGGGGAGACACTTTCCTAAATTTTGACCTTTTCCTGGTGTTTTGGGAGAAGTTGCGTGCAGTAACACTTTTGAAAAGGAAAGAATACTTCTTAGTGGGGATTTTAGAAAAGGGAAGTGTTTTTGGAGCTCCATTTACCTTCTTAGTTTACATTCGACGATCTCGACCGGTAGCTGCCGGTTGGTTGATCACGTGACAGCTAATGATCACATGCTTCAATCAACCAATCAACAGCTTAGAACGGTAACTGGTGCATTGACCGGTAGATCACAGAACGCATGCGGTTAGTAACCAGAGAGTCGCCAGTCGACCAGTTGAGTTCGTTGAATGCAACCATAGAAGTATTGCTTCTCCCCCTGAGCTTTCAAAGAAGAAATGTACACTATCAAAATCAGAACTCATCTCTAAATTTAGAAATTGAAACAGCGGTCAATGAATCAAGTTTTTGAAAGGTTTCATTTTTTTAAAAAATTTCATTTTGGAAGAGTGGCAGCTGCCCTCTTCTGGATGCACCCACTGTAGATTAAAACATCCTGTTGCCTTTTTAGTGCAATTTGTTGCTCTGTTTGTGTGATTTTTCTCAAAGCAAACCACACAATTTCTAATACACTTGCTTTTGAAGAGCAATTTTTTGCCCTTTGATAAAACTTATTTTAGTAAAGTACCTTCAAATAGTTTCCCCTTCAGTGCATGATTTTTAGATACACAAAAATAATTCCTATCAACATAACCCCAAATACAGCTACTAAAATAACTATTCAGCACGGCAATTTTTCTTTCGTTTCCTATCAGTTTTACTGCAAGATTACCCACTTTAAATAGTGGGGTTATGATGCAAGTCTTTACAAGGCAATGCATGGAAACATGAGGTTAAGTTTCAGAATGCAATGAATAATTGAGATTTTGAGTAAAAGAAAACTATGAACCCAATTGGAGGATTCCTCAAACAGTTTACCTTCCAATTTAACTATTAGCCTAAAAATAAAGGGTTAAACTTGTGCTCCTTAAAATGATTAAGTTATCTTTATTCCTTTACTGCTCTGCTCAAAAGTCAGTCTTGATATGATAAGCGATTGTGTTACTTTTAAGCTGTCCCTTTATATTTTGCATTTATTACATTTTTTTATAAGTTCTTTTAGATAGCATATCAATTTATTGTGTTTATGATTAGAACCTCGTGTTCTGTTCCAAAGAAAAAAATTTGAATCTTATTTAAGCAAGTTATATATACAAGAGTCTAGGCCTCCTGTAACTGTTATAGTGAGCTTTACACAATTTATATCTGTGTACTTACAATATACTCACCTATAAATTAGAGTAGAAGGTTTGATTCGACAGAAAGGCAAACTCCCCCAAATTTAAGTTAAGGAAAATCAAGTTTCTTTCTCTCTTCTCACAAAAAGAAAAATTGTTTGGTTATTTTTCTCTGTATTCAATTTGAGTCCGTATCCCCATTTGAGTCGTGGTATGCCATTTTGTGGACATAATGTTTGCAATGACGACTGATAAGATTTAAGGTTTGTGTTACCTGAAAAAGAACCAATCTACTAATTTTTTTAATTTTCCATTTCAAAATGCGACTTGGTGCCTAAGAGACCCTTACACATTTTGTTTTAATTAATTTATTGGGTTTAAATGTCATGTAAGCCATGGCATGTGAATCATTGAAACCTTCAACATTTCGTCATAGTGTTGAACGGGAGAGAGAGTCTGCAGTATCCTGCACCCAAGGTAACTTCTAACGACCGAACTTAGGACTTTCAAACCACGGATTCTACAAGCATGTACTTCGAATGTTCTTGGTGGGTGTTTGACACCGTTGAGCACAATGTCTTTTAGCCATCTGTTAAAGATGTGTTTGAGATTTATTGTGAAAAACCCTGTAATGACCTATCACACTGTTTTAAAACTTTCAAATGTAAATATATTACTGATTAAATAATAAGGAAGTTGCAACTTATTGAATGTTCATATTTTGACTGTTGGATATTGTTAATTAACCCTCAAAAATAAAAAATTCACCATTGCCAAATTTTAAAACACCATGATTGATTTTGAATGAATTTTTAAAAATCCACGCGCAAAAGTGCTCTTTTCTGAAACGTCACGAGCTTACGTCACAGGGCACTAATGGGCAGCCTTCCACCGAAGATCCCTTGTTTTTGCTACGGACATTTTGAGCGCGCTGATATTTTTATTTTTTAGAAATTCAATAATCCTTTTGAACACACTATGGGGGTCGGATTCGTTAAAGCACAATCTAATAATCTTCCTCAAGTAACATCAATGATGGTATTCGAATATTTCCGAGAGGATGAGAGGTTTAATGTTCCCGAAATGCGAGGAGTTAAATGCAAGGAGGTAAGCTTCGCGTTTTGTCTCTGAAGTCAACTGTACGTCCTTCAGCTTCTCTCACGGCGGAAGAGCACATGACGTCACTTCCTGTGCCATTTGACGTCACAATCGCTTGAACTTTAAAAATTAATTTTAAAAAAACTACTTATCGTATCGCAAAAATTTTTTCACCTATGATGTTCATACATGTTACTCTATCATATAAAAATCAAATTGAAAAATCGAAAACTTCCCTATTGTAGAACTATACTTAGGTGAGGGGTCAATGGGAAAAAAAAAAGTTTGGGAACCTCTGGTTTACACCAATGATAAACTCATAACCAGTAATGTTCCCATCAATTTTTCTATACTCCCAGTAATCCATTACGCACAATTTTTGTATGTGATCATATACATAGTATGTCAAAATATGAAAATTTATGAAGCTTGAGGATATGCGCTATATGTCTAAAAAAATGTTTGAGAGTATACGTCGTATATGGAGTATGGGAACATCATTGCTTATAACTAGCAAACATTAAATTCTATATACACTCCACTCAAAGTTTTAAAACAACAGCAAAAACTACACAAGGAATGGAGAGGGGTACTTTGTTTACATTAATTTTTTATTGTTGACTAAAGCAAAATCTATATGAATTATGAAAAATAGTTTGAATCGAAATCTTGAAAAAGATCATTGTTCACTTTGGTTATTATGAGTGAAAGAAAAATTAAGTTTGGCAGTTGGATTTAGTAATTTTATTTTAAAAACCTTCATTGTGTTAATTGGGGTATAAATGAGATATTATCAATATTATTCTCCTTGTACTTGAATGAAATTATAATTTTTTTCTTCTTTTCAGGGAATCCATTCTAAAGGCCAGTCAGCCTGAAAGACAAGTTAAACAATTGGCAAAAGCTGTTCAAAGTTTCAAACCAATATCTGATCACAAACACAATGTAAGTTAATTTGGAGTGTACACTTTCCATTACACAAAGTGCATCCTTTGTTTTCAACAATTTATAGTATTTTATGTATTATTTATGACCATTTCCAGCTTAGGGTGTGTAACAATCTTTTCCATTCCAGTGCTTTTCTTTTTTGAGGGGAAAAATTACTAATATTTTTTGAAAGCTTACCCTAAAAAGTTTGTAAAGATTTACATTTATATTGATTTATGAAGTATAAGTTATTCTTTGCGAGTCTGTTAAAGTTCTTATGAAATAGAAGAGTGTGGGGCAAAGTGAAATGGTAAAATATTTTCAGTTTGCAGTGTTATCTATTTAGCAATATTTTATGTTCTGAAACATGAGTGTGATTCCAGTTAAAAAATGAATAGCTCTAAAGATCAAGGAAAAAATAATGCAGGTCATTTTCAAAATTTGAAACAGATATTGTGAAGTTTTGTGGTTTATCAAAAATATTTTTTGTTTTAACGAACTGATGTCCAGTGCAGTATTTATTTAGTTAATATTAGGCATGTTTTGATTTTTAAATATTTAATTCCATTTGTCAGGTACAAACGAGGCAAAGTAAAATAATTCATTTCATTCTTTTGTTCCTTTATTTATTAATTCACTTATTCATTTGTTCAGTAACTTATTATATTTATTTCATCATTTGTTTGCTCATTTATTTTTTCTTATATGTTATTCAATTTAGTTATTTATTGTTTCTTTATTTAATGATTTATTCATTCTTTTATTTACACACTAGCTGCATTGCCCAGCTTTGCATGATGTACCTTGAAAGTAAAAGTTATGTAAAATGACTCATCTTCAACAAGCAGGCTTCAATTAGATTTTAAAAAAAATTCAAATTTTCCGTCAAAATAGTCATTCTCAAAGAAAGAACTGCAAATCAAAAATTCTCAAATAAATTAAACACAACCCTCCTTAAATACAACTAAAATCCTAAAAAAAAAAGATAAATCGCCAAGTAATAATCAAAAGGAGAAATTTTTACCTCAAAACAAAAACAAAATTTTATTTAGTCACAGCCGAGAAAAAAATCTGGCAACCTTCTAAAATTTAATTTAAAATGAGATCACACAAACGATAGTTTTTCGATATGAAAATAGAGTTCCATTAGGCTTAAAAGTGCTTTTTAATTTTTCTACCCAGTGATTTTACAACCTTTTTTTTTGGAATTCGTAGAAACTGAGTAAACTCTATGGGTATTTTTTGTGGATTTTTTAATGGGACCTGAATCAAAGAAATCGGATAATTTTTTCTAGTAAAAAGAGCCATTTAATGCCATTTTTGGCCTTTAAAATTAAAATTCGAATGTTTCAGTTCTTTTTTGGCATTCAAAAACCCCTTACGTTTCTTCTCAGGGCCCCAGTACCTCCCTGCCAAATTCGGTCCAGATCAGATGTAAACTGTAGATTTGTATAGGGAACATATATACATATATATACACAAACATTTATATCTATTCTTTGTTTTATTTAGAAAGATTCATTTGCTCAAAAATATTTATAATAATCAAAAGAAAAATATTTTATTTTTCACTAAGCCTCTTAAAAAATGAAAATTTTCTTTTTCTAAATTTTCTTTTGCAGTCATTCTAAATCATGTTAGCTATTTCTTAATTTTCTATAAATTTTTTTCATTGACTGACAGGTATTCATGATGGTTCAGTAGTTCATCACAATCGCTTAATAGTAATAGATTAAAATGTGAAAAATTCTGCATGTTTAATTTCATTTCTTTATTTTAGATTGAATATGAGCAAAAGAAGAAAGCTGAAGGCAGGAAAGCACGTGATGACAAAGATAAAGTTATGGAGATGCTGTTTGCTGCATTTGAGAAACATCAGTATTATAACATTAAAGATTTAGAAAAGATTACCAAGCAGCCCGTTGTAAGAAATTTTAATGTTGTATTTTAGTGTGGAAAGTTTTAAATTTTTGTTTTTAGCTCCAAATGAAAATGCTGTTAAAGTACTTTATTGTGAACTGTTTACCTTGAACCTTTTTGTGTGTTTGTGTGCATCTATGCTTTTAATTTTTGACAGGGAGATAAACTTTGAAATTCATTTGCTTATTTATTCTTTTATGTGTTTGTATGGGGGAGGAGGGATCCAATCTGAAGTTACAGTTTTCATTTGAGTAAAATTTAAGGTTTTTTTTTAATTGTCTATTTCAAAACCCTTTATAGAAAAGAAAGTGAAATCTTTTGAAAGAATTCAGTCACTAATTACTTGAGTTAGCATGTAAGGATCCAAGATAAGAAATAATTAATATTTAAGAAATTAAAGCAAACTACAGTAGAACCTCGATTAACCGAGGTTTCTGTTAACCGAGCCGATAGTGAAGCCTACTTTTTGTAGATAGGTAAGCCCTAAGAAGGATAAGACGTTTCATTTCTCTGTTGTTCAGGTTTTTTATGCCTTTTTTTATAAACAAGAATGAATGTACATTTAATAAAATGATGAATTTTTAATTAGAAAATAAAAATAGTTTTCGGAAATTTCTGTTTTTTTCTGTATCAAACTTGATATTGTAAAAATATTTAATTAAAATTTTTAAAACTCGCTACAAGTTATTTCCACTTTTAGTTTTTTAACTGTAAAACATTCCATTTTATAAGTTCATTTTCATCTTTTAAGAATATTCTATTGTGTTTTTTATTGATACTTTTTGAAATTTGCTATCCTGACAAGTGTTTGTACCAAGTTTCTATTAACTGAGATTTCCGACAACCGAGGCACTAGCGATCCCAATTAGCTCGGATAATCGAGGTCCTACTGTATTACGTTTTGTGTTTATTGTTAAAATTGAAGCAACCTTTAAAGTTAATTCTTTTTGTAACAAAAGTATTTTTTGTTGTAATTTTTTTTCTAATGAATAAGTTGGTACTTTATATTAATCTTTTACTCTTTCAGCCCTACTTAAAAGAAATACTGAAAGAAATTTGCAACTACAATGCAAAGAATCCTCACAAGAGTACATGGGAGTTGAAACCTGAGTATAGGCATTATAAAGGTGATAATGCTGAATGAATGTATATAAAACCTGTTTTGTATATATATAGTTATTTTTAAATAAATGAAGTTTTATTTTATAGTTAATGCTTCCGTTTTTGAAAAATGAAATAGTAAAAATTCAATATCTGATTCTGCATTGGATTTTGATTAAATGATACTATTTCATACTTTGCAATCGAAAACATGTTATTAATGGTTATGGGAAATCAAATGTTTACTGGACACATATTTTTAAAAATTCTATCATCTCCTTTATTTTTATCTATGTTTTTATTACTGCTTTGAATGTATAATACCTATCCATCCATCTCTCTCCATATGTGTGTAAAATTTAAGTGTTATTCATTTAAAACTTGCAACACTTTTTTCCATGTTTCATAGCTAGGCCTTTGCATTTTTTTAAAAAATTAATTCCGAAAAAAAGTTTGAAAACATTAAAGAATGATAAGTTTTGATATTTCTTTCCTTAATGTTTCCTCTTCAGAGAAAGGAATTGCCCACTTTTTTTAAAACATAGCATGTGCTTTGGCCATGGTGTTTTTAACTATCCCTAGGGTTTTTCTAATTAGCTAGCTCATATTTACAGCTAGGGTTTTCTTTTCATGCATAAAAATACCCCTTGACATATTTTAGAGCAGTGAAATGGGTTTTATATAGAAAGCAAATATAAAACAGTAAAAATGATCAATTCCATTAGAAAACAAATCGGAAGACTGTAGGAAAAGAAGAAATGTACTCTATTTTGATTTTTAACATTATGAATATTTCATTGTTTTGAATTAAAAAAAAAAGTTTTAATTTCCCATTGCTTTTTCTGTTATTTTCTACTACGCTAATCTTTGCTATTCTTAAAGATTTGCAATAAAATGATTAAAATATAATTTGTACATTTTTAATGCTCTTTTCCAATTTCTAATGCATGAAACTTAATTTTATGAGCATCAAAAACCTTTCTAGTTTCTAGAAACCCAAAATTATTCCTTAGCCTAAAATATGTGTGCTCAGAGGTGCCACAGTATTTGAATGCCCTCGCATTTCTCTGACATTTTCAAAATTTGAAAAGTATTACTTTGAAAAAGGATTTTTTGGTTTTACTGTTGAAAAAAAAGCACTAGTTATTAAATATCTCTCATTAAAAAATACCCATAGGACATTTTTATGCTTGCTAAATTTTGATTGACCACCTCCATTTGCTTTAAATTCAACACTTAGTCCAGATTAAATTTCCAAAATCTGCAATCACTGAATTAAAGTAACATTTTTGATTGACTTTTGCTGAAGTCCTTCGTACAAAATATGTTTTTTCAACTTCCATTCATTAGATCACAATTAAAAATTCTTTGAGATTGTATTGTTTTCAGCAACCACTAAAAATCAGTGGCATACCCAAGAGGGGTTCAAAGGGTCGTATGCACCCTCCAAGACTGAGGCACTATTACGGGCAGTGGCAATTAATTTTTTAAATCCGTGAAATGCTCAATTATAAAATATGGGAGGGGTTGGAAAAGAAAGTTAAATTTCAAACTATAACTTTCATGAAAATAGTTCAGACATTCTTATATACTTGGTGAAAACTATCAAACAATGTTATATTAGGTGTTTTTTTTTATAATCATTAAGTAAAATTTGATAACATATTTTTTAGTGTTGAAAATGAAAGAGAAAAATATGAGGAGTTGTGTGTGTTTTACTACTTATTAACATTTTGCACAATACTCGGTCAATCATTAAAGCAATCTCTGGCGTTGACACCACTGGCGTTGGAGGGGGGAAAAAATGTTTTTTCTTTGGTGCCCAGAATTTGAGTTTTTAGAGACAGATTTTAGATATGTTTGGGGCTTGAAATCGAAATTAGTTTTACTCTAGCAGCTCTACTTTTTCAGATAAGTGCTGCTGTTTTACCCAAAATATGCAGTTTTAACTCCTTGTACACTTCTAAAGCAAGTATAGGCTTCTGAAACAAGGATTGCTTCCAGCATATTTGCTTTTTAGTCTGTCGGCAGTCCAGTTACGTTCAGGAAAATTCACTACATGGAGGAATTATCTGGCAAGTTTAGTAACAACCCTTTAACAAATTAAGGTCAACTTTGCAAGTTCTTGTTATCATATATTCGCTTTGCCTGATGTGTGATGAATTGGATCTTTGTATATAATATTTTTAGGGCCCAATTAATATAGTGGGCGACCCTTAATAAACATTTTTTTGTGGTCCTCTGCAGTCAAACCTTAATAACATAAGCATTAATGGAGAATCAGGAGTGATGGTTTCAGGGTTGTTGAGGCATTGAACCACTTATTCAAAAATACTTGTTGTTGAGAGCAGGGCTGCAGAGTCGAAGAAAAATGGCAGACTATGACTCCTTTTGGATTTTGAAGCGTCCAACTCCGGCTTATTTTGTTTTTATTTTATTTTTTCAACTTTCCTCCTCAACAGATCTATCAACAGATATT
The DNA here is from genome assembly GCF_026930045.1 of Uloborus diversus. Lineage (NCBI taxonomy): Eukaryota > Metazoa > Arthropoda > Arachnida > Araneae > Uloboridae > Uloborus > Uloborus diversus. Next base: position 11,381,422 of record NC_072734.1, read on the forward strand.
GAAATATTAATTCCTTTTTATGAATTTTCACATTGTATTTTATTGTAAACCTAAAACTCATACAACGTTAAAAATTCAATTTGAAAATCGAATTTTCCATTAGTTACAATTTTAAATATATTACTTAAAAATCCCCCTTTTTTTTAATTGAAATTTGCTCCCCTTTAATGTTTTTAGAAATAGATATTGATCAAATCGTATGCTTTTAATTTTTGAAAGTTTTGACTTGAGAGAAAAAAAACTTGCAAATTCAAAAACCTTGCTTGAGAGGGGGAGGTCTACCCCTGGTGATACCCCAAGTTAATTTCAAAGTTTATAAAAGATATAAATGCATTAATTCTGAAACATTTCCGCAATAAATCTTAAATTATATTTCACTTATAAAATTCGAGTGTAATTAGGGCACTATATTACAAAGAGAGGTCAGGTACATGTACGTCTTGAGCAAATTTTACACAAAATGAGATGGTATACAGCTTTGTAGGAATAGTTTTCACTATAGGGGAGACTGTTGTACCATGAGACGTTTGTACCAGCCATGTTTTTGTAATCTATAATAGTAACCTTTGCCACTAAATGGTGCCACAATAAAAATCGTCATGAAATGAGTAAAATTAACGATTTTGAGAGAGAAAAAATTTTATGACTCCAAAGTAAATATTTTCTGCATTTTATTTCATTTTCTGAATTTGTAAATTTATCAACTGAATTTTATTTTGTTATAATTTTAAATATTTTGCGTATGAGACAATAATGATAGTGCATCTTGATTGACCATCATTTTGGTTTTCCTAAACCACGTTTTGATTGTAGACAGCCAAACATTTTGTACCTTAGGACATGTTCCAAGGTACTACATATGCAGGGTTCGTAATAATTAAGATATGTTTAGGAATATGGAACAATGTTCTAATCGTATGTAGTCTTTTAAACGCATTTAATGTTAGATAATAATTCATTATTCATAATTAATTATTCATGGTTTAATTCACTACCATGATTTTTTTTTTGTTTTCTGGCGCAAAATTTGTTCAAGTATATGGCTGTTTCCTGAATTATGAAGACTTTCCCATAGTATAACAGGGTGTGTCCAAAGGTACAATAGGATGTTGTACCGTGGAACAGCTTGGAACTTTTACTTTAAATGGCTGGGAATATTTTATTTTCAAACTGTCTGAATTTTTAAAAATATATTGCATAGGAGTATGTTGGGGTATTTTAATGTGACTTTTAGATTTTAAATTTGATTCAAATTAAAATATGAAAAGTGTCCCAAGGTACAACACTCTTCCCTAGGGTTGGTTGAGGGGAAGTGGGTCACCCCCTCCCCCCCAAAAAAAACTGAAATATATATAAAGTTCTCAAACTTTTTTACACTGATCATGTTAAATTTCATCACAGTGATTAATTTAGCATATATTAGGGTTTTGTAGAATTTTTTTCTAGGTTATAGCACTTAGTCCCAAAAAAAAAAAAAAAATTGCGAGTTCAAGCAACATTTTTCAAAGAAGTGTTTTCAGGTTATGATGGTTATTATTTTTTATGACAATTCATTTTTCATGCATAGTTTAACTTTAAGTTCATACAGCAACAATATTTTTTGTATATGATAAGAGGAAGGGTCCCACTTATTTTTGCTAGGAGTAAGTGGTTCCTCCTATAATAATGAGGATTTCAAAACCAAAAGCAACTCTGATTAAATATTTGTATTTGTGAAATATAAGACAACTATAATGACCCCTAGTAGAAATTGATAGTTCAGCTACAAAAACTGCTAAAGCTGGTGATTATGGTTTACTTTGATGTAAGTTTAACAAATACATAAAGTATTGTATAGTTCTAATTTTGGAAGTTGATGATACAAATTTAAATATATATATATATATATATATATATATATATATATATATAATACTGTTACAAAGAACAAATAAAAATGGCTAGTTTTTATTGGACTGGTACAGGGGATAATGGAATTATTATTGAGGATGAAGTCCAGTATATGATGATAGTTCTTCCTTAGCACACTTTAAACAGACGCAGACATTTAGTGTTTACAATTTCTTTTTCAGTCTATAGTTTTGGCAAATTAACCGAAATCGACCTTAATAAACTTTATTATGTTTACTGAACACACTATCATTTATTAAAAGTAAAATATGTACCTATAGGCTTTCAATAAATTTCAGATGTAATTGTTTTTGGTTTAAAATTTTTCTGTCATACAGATTTTTAAGACAGTAAATACATGCGATTACAAAAAATAATTCATACTAAAAAATTTACATACTTTATCAATTAAAACCTTACCCCCTTTTTAGATATGTTTGAATTAAATTTAAGTTGACCCACTTAACCCTTATTATGGGATGAGTAAGACACCCATCTGTTTTTTTTTTTTTTTTTTTGAGATACAATCGTTAAGAATATTTATAGCATTATTTTAGAAAATAATGATAAACTTTAGTTCATTAATAGTGTTAAAGATATAATAAGTTAAAATTTTTTTGTTTCAAAACTTTTGTATAAGGTATCAAAAACGAATTGTTCTCAAAAAGGGTACCACTTACCCATAGCAAATCAAAATTTAATAAATTTAATTAGTAAGTTGTACAATGTAATCATATATAAAGTTACGAGGAACAAAATTACTAAAAAAGAAAATCAAGTTGTGTCACCAAAAGACTATCATTGTAAACGTTAGGAGATGATCCTGATTTTCTTCAAGAAATAAAACAAAACCATTCGGAAGCTTTTTTTTCGTTTGAGTAAAAGGGAGGTTTTAGTGTGGGATAATATGCTCATTTTTTTTCTGTCTTTTAAAAGATATAGAAAAACACATTAATAACAGAATAAAAATTAACTGCAAGGCGGGTGATATGAAAAGTGAATGGGGGAGGGGCTAAGGGGGATAAATACATTTTGCATTCCAATTAAAAAGTCATGGAATTTAATTAATCTTAGTAGTGCTATGCGAATCTAAGCTATGAGAATTATTCTTTAATATTTCATTCAGGTTTACTCCACTTTCTAGTCACAAGTTACTCAATTCCAAAAAGGAGCACTGCTTCCATTTAAAAGTTAATGAAATATAACAAAATGTTCTCTTTATAATCAGATTATTCATCAAGATGAATCCAATGTCCTAGGAATTTATCAAAATGGATGCTTTGGAACAGACAAGATGTTATTCAACATATATACAAAAACTAAATCTTCCCTAGCATTTTTTAGTCATGTGGTCGACTCTTACAAGAGTATCTATACATAGGTCTAAGGCAGAGCTGCTTGAATTGTTTCACAGAACCCTCAGATTCCATGGAAATTAATTACGGGTTCTAAGGCTTTTTCTCCTTCAAAACGGTTGCTTAAATCAGATAGAAATGAGTAAAGCATTCAATCAATATTTTTGGAATGAACACGGTGGGAAATGTGAAAATGAATTGTGCAGTAATAACTATTGTAATTTTATGACTTGTGAATACGTTAGAACAAGAATAAGAAATGTTTATGGAAAAAATTTACTCTTCTGATGCCAATAAGTACTACTTAGAATGTAGATTTTGTTAGTATTGAGAGTAAACCATTCAAACTAGCCTACTGAAGATAAAGCACAAGTTTCAGTAAAAAAAATTAATATAAGAAAGATTCCTGCTATTTAAAAAAACTAAGAAACGCTGGTCTAAGGTATTGCCTTAATCACGGCTTAATTGACATGGGACCTCAATTTGAGCACAGTTGGTCAATTTTATATGAATTTCTATCTGTTAAAGCAAGTTTCGGCTACAATAGGACTCGCACTCCTGATAGAAATTATGCCCTGGTGTTAGTTATAATTTAAATTTTTAGCTAAAAACAATCTTTCAAACTCCATACTACTTTTACAACTTCTCGAAACTTGAATGATTAAATTTAGTTGTAGTAGTTTCATAGATATTTAGTAGTTACATGTGCAAAAATGAATCCACATTGAGAGACAAAAACACTCAAGTAGATTTGCAATAAAAATTTATTAAAAAACAAAATTGAAAAACAACAGGTGCAATTTACTCTTGATCTATGTCATGATTCACAATTCGAACAAAAGGCATAAAATCAGGGTTGAAATAAGCTTCAATTACTCGACCTATCATTTCCGATATTAGACCTTCATTAAATCCTAATTGCATGACGCAAGATGCAATAGCACTTTCAAAGGCATTATTCTCCCTAGCGCCTTGAAAGTACTCAAACGGAATCTTTACTTCCTGCCTATTGTAGGAATCATCATTAAAAAAGAACGTAAATTTCTCTTCTCCTTCCAAATTGCAATACATGCCAGCAACAGGCTTTTTAGTATCTCGAGCAACAAGGGTACGGAAATTAAAAACCAAATTCCTCTTTTCTGAAACTGTGATATAACTGGTAAATTTTTGCCCAATATATATTAAATTTATCCAACTATTAATCTTTCCATTTCTTGTTTCTTTAACATGCCATAAAATGTAATTTCCCTCAATGGAATAGTTATACTCTTTTTTTGATTTTGCAGTCTCGCTGAGAAGGAACCATCCTGTATTTGGATACATGCCGTCTGACATGATAATAACGGGAATGTTAACATGATAACCAGGATCCAATACAATAAAACCCTCCCTTCCCTCAACCATAACTTTCAATACCACTAGGACATGCTCTTTAACACTACCTATCTGCGAAGGTGGGGAAAAGCTAGTATACTCATCAACATTCATAACCATTTCCTCACAGGAGGCAAGGAATAGAGCAGATTTCAACCCAGAATAACAATTTTCGAAAGTAGATTTCATAATCTCAACCAAAGAACAACTCAACCCAACGCAGGATAAACTTTCCGGAATGATTGTAGGTTCGTAACTTTTATAAAAATCCTCCAAAGGCTGCGCTTGCTTCAGAAAAGCTTCATAAAACGTCAGGAAACTGCCGAACGTGTTGTACTGATGACTCTCCAACTCTGCCCCGAGAATGAGCCGTAGTTCTTGCAGGAAGAACTGGAATGTTACGAGGGACGAGAACTCCAGGTGTTCGGGTTCACTCCCCCATTTCGGATCAGGCAGAAGGTTGGCATCTTCGTACTGCGGACTCTCACTGAGAAAGTCAGTTATTACCTAAGGAACAAAAAAGAAAAACCATAATTAATACAACATATTTTACTCATACACCGAAAGTTTGAGAAATTGTCAGACACTTTCAACATTATGGCCTCTTTCAATTGTTAAATATAACTACGATTTTCTACAAGGTTATGTCTAAGAGAAGTTAATGCTGTTCTAGAGGAACTCAAGTAAAAAGTCACAGCTGCAATTCAGTCCATAGCAACTATAATATTTTCCAATACACAAAATAAAACTATGAGCCACCAAAGGAGCTGCGATTGAAATCTATTACCGTAAACCGGGGTTACTTTGATACAGGTTTCGCATATTTTGTATTGTAGTACCTTCATTTTTCAAGATATTTCAACAATTCTTGAACCAAGCGATAGCTTAACATCTCAGCTTTAAATTGCCGTTTGAAATTCTGCGATACATTGAATAGGGAGGGAGGGGGTCATTTTTTTTAAAATTAATGTTACCCCCATCATCCGGGGATACTTTGTAACAACGTGTTTTCTCCATCTAAAACGACTGTTTCGGTGGTTTGTAATAAAGTTACCCCATCCCCACATAAATCAGTGTTGCCAAAACCATTTTACTGTTTCAATCAATTGGCGATGTCAGCCCACTCTGAAAAGTGATTCTTGAAACTCTGAGACCACCAGGGGGTCGCCAATTGTAAAACTAACCCCGCCAGAACGGTTCAAAAATAAAAAACAGGTTTTTATAAAGTTACCCCGTCAGTCTAAAGTAACCCCGGTTTACGGTAAATATTCTCTAGCCCTCAAGAGAATGATTAAATTTTAGTGGCATTCCTCCAGACTTGTTTTTTTTTTTTTTTTTTATATACAGTAAAAACTTGTTACAGTACTTGACTCAATTCAATTTATTGTTAGCGAGAGATGTTTTATTAAGGTGATATATTTTAAAATAAAAGTATGTTTTGATAGATTAATGACATGAGAATGTAAAAAAGAAAATGATAAATTGTTAAATATGATGTAGTATATGGACATCGTAAAGAGATATGCAAAAGGTTATCTGAAAAATTCTTATTTAATCAAATCCATTATTTTATTGTTTTTTTTTTTTGCAATTAAAATCAACTACCAATGCATGCACAAATGAAATTCTGAATCTTCTTACTTCAAGAACTCACAGAAAAAAATCAGAGCATTTCTGGATATTTTAAACCTTACACTTGATAGGCATCAAATCTTTGATTTTTGTAATATTTGTTATTGCTGTGTTATGTCAGAAGCAGTGCTAAAAACATTTCAAAAGGAAAATTAAAAAAGAAAAGAAACAGGACAGTCGTATAAGCTACCTAGAACCATGCGGAGAGAGCTCATCGAAGAAAAGTAGTGCTCAAGATTTTCGTGTAACATGAAGGAACTGGGAAGGGACATGAGCTCAATATTTTAAAACTAGATTGATATTCACTTATCAGAGAAAACTGTTTTGCATGTTGTGGGAGAGAAAAATCCTTCCTCCCTTGGAATGTCAGAATTGTCATTGAAGTAAATATTGTTCTTGTAGCAAACACTTTATAGAGAGTTTAAAAAAAAAATTGTTAAATTGAAGGGAGATTTTCATTATATAATACACAAATTGTGGGGGCCACAAAATATTATCAAGTATTGTTACAACAAGCTTTTACTGTATCTCTTTCATAAAATGTCCAACAATTTCCAAACCGTTTTACACTAAATTACAAAACTTTGTACAAAAATTGAAATGTAAACTACTTTCAGAAAATAGGAAATGAAAAACAAAATTTGTTAATTTGATACAGCTAATACATTTGTGTGCGGATCCTTTCATGTTGGTTGTGTAAGCAAATAAGTGGTAAGAAAATGTAATTTATTGAAGTATAAAATTAATGTAATTTATTGAAGTATTGTGCTCCATAAAAAGCAATGTGATGCAGCATATATGTTTATGAAAATTAATGAGGTAAAAATTATTAAAGTTAAACATGTAAAAATGAAAAATTAACGCAAGATTAATCCTTTTTAAAAAGCTGCACATGTTTACAAGTTTAAAATGTGTTTTAAACTTTAAACCTTGTATCTCGGCAATTTGGTTTGAAATGAATATTTTATAGCCATGTCTGCAAATATGTTGCAAGAAGTTAATCATTGTCAACTGGAAATTTTCAGTTATCTTTTCAACACGGGACAGAAAAAGGTTAAAAGTTTTATTCATATACCATTTTTCTAAATTCTATTACCTTATTACTCGAGAAGTCTTTCTCCCTAATTTTACCAGTGTTTAAAATTGATGCTACTAAATTAATTTTATTTCTCATGTAATATTTGTACATTTTTCTAACTTAATCTTTCTTTTTATGATAAGAAGCACAAAAAGCATAAACAAAACAGAGTAAAAACATAATTTTAGATGTTAAAAACTCCTATATTTCTCAATATTAAGCCTACATGTTTCAGAAATATTTTGTAACTTACCTCTTTTTCCTCATTCTTGAGGCTCCAGGTAATGTCAGGTAGGATCAAGTTTGTTCCAAGGTCCAGGCTTGATTGCCTGAAACAAAATACATAAACATGAAAAAAGTTATCCAAAAAAGGAGTTTTAAGAAATTCAACAAAACATTTTATTTTTGCATTAACATTCAGATTATCTGAAGCTTTAAATTGTTACACTTATAAAATATATAAATAAAAAAAAGATGACACAAATAAAAATATACTTTAATGCAGTTTGTTTTATTGAATGCTTGAAAAAAAAGCTTAATCATGAATTACCAACTCAATAACAACGTTAAACTGCACAGCAGCAACAAAAATTGCGAACCAGTATTTAAGGGAACGACATGAAACTCCCTTTTCAATGCAAAAACTCAGCTTATGGATGAAAAGACATCCCCACAAAAGATTTGAATTCTTATTACAATTTTAATGCAATCATTATAATATTTTTTATTAATCATATAAAGACATATGTATTTTACTTATTTTTATAACTAAAAATCTTTTCGAAAAATAATTACTAAAACCAAAAAAAAAAAAATCTTACTCATTTGATATCTTAAAATACGTATTTCTTCTGTGCGGACGTTTGTCACCATGAGGCTTTTAAACGGCTGGACTGATCTTGATCAAATTTTTTGTGTGTAATTAAGTTGCGTCAAGCATGGTTTAGAAGCGCAATGGATCAAATTGGAAACTTTTTTCTTAATTAATTTAAACATTGGCTGGTTATATTTCCCAAATGATTAATATTTATTTTAACCTATTGTTCAACGAGAACTCAAATAAATATTTAACCCGTTGCCAAAGGACAATAAGAAAACCAGTTCTGCTTTTTGTAATGAAATTTCCTACTGTGATACATCAATTAAGAACAGATAAAACGTACAGAGAGAGAGTGAAGTCTTAATTTCTTGAAAGCAACGATTTTAAGTCCCGTGATATACTATTTTAAAGTTAAGTACTGGAAGAAATCAGGTTTCTTTCACTAACCAAAAGTATTGCACCAAGCAACATTTGTTTCTCGGCTCAAAAATCCATCCAAGTTTTGGCACCAATGGCAAGAATACTTAAAGGATTATCAAACTAATCAGTAGGTTATTAAAGGAAAAGACGGTGAAATATAAACATGATACAAATTTTATTTTCGTCCAGAAAAAAAACAACAGGATAGTTCTGTGCACAAAAGATCAGTGCAGTGGAAGATTTTTATCTTTGGTGGAACGAACAAATTTGGCAAGTCAGTCTTTTTGTCTCAGATTAAGTAAATGAACTTTTTTCTTACAGTAAAGTGAGAAAGATCTGTAGGTTTAAGTCTTCTTGAAAAGCACTACTAGCCTAACTATGTGATAAAGATATATCGCGTGCATTTAACGTTTGATTGCTGAAGAATTTTCTTATAATCATGCAATAAGTGTGGAGTAAAATGCATATATTGAAAAATAATACAAGCGTCTATGTCCAAAATATGCATTTACTCTAATGTTTACACAATAGGTAGTTTTTAACAAAACAAATACTTTTTTGCTCACTTTCCACAAGAGATTTTCTTCACAAATTTCATAAATTCCTTAGTTACATAGAGCGCAAATTAAGTTACATGGTTAAATTCTGCGGATTTCTTTTTACTGCGTAAACTTCACACTGCAAATATTTCACCCACGAAAATGTTTTATAGTAGCAATTTTGATACTTTCTGTGGTATTTTTGGGTTGCTAGCTATTCTTTCCCTTTTTTGACAATAAAGTTTGAAGTAAATTGTAGAATATGTAGTGTGAAAATTATAGCAACAAACAACAGCGTGATCTCACTTCTATGCGTTTTTGACACAACACAAGAGCAGAGCGATATCTCTTTCTCAATCTCAAATCAATGGTATAGAAACTAAACATCGAAATATTTTAGACGCTCGCATATTCTATGTAGTATTTTCATCAAGTTTAATCAATCTTTCCGATCAAAGGCTTCTGAAGCAACGAACGCTTTCAAATTATTTCATCCGAAGACATTAGCTTCTGGGCTATCATTCTCAAATGGAAGCACTAAAACCGGCGCTTTGCGATGACAGACTAAATTATTTAAATGTATAATATGTTGAGAAGTACGCAAATATTTTCATGGTAAGAGTATCGGATGTGTGAGAGGCAAATAAATAAAAAAGTAGCAAAATATACTTGAAACCGTTTGAACATGAGACTTCATCAGAAACAGGCATGTTAAAACTCCGCCATTACAATATTTTCGAGAACCCCCTGAAAACTTCTCGTGAACCCCTTAGGGTTCGCAAACTACCGATTGGGAAACGCTGATCTAGTGTATAAAATATATGATATTTATAAATGTAAAGTAATTAATATCTGCATTTGTTAAAGATTTTTTTAAAAAATCCAAAAAAAAAAAAGATTTAAATTTTAAAAAATCTGACTTTTTTAATTTCCCACCCGTTGGGAACCGCTGGTATAGATCAACTTGCATGGAAAAGAAATCCTCATAATTAAACAGGTGCATGATATTTTCTTTGCAAATTTGTATCAAAGTTAAAGGAGTTAAAACCTTACTATATTTGCAATGTTTCTGACAATGCGTGAAATCTGGCCTTCTACAGAATGACACGATTTCATGCATTACCAGTAACATCTGTACACATTATAAACTAATCAAGTACTAGATTTCAATACCTGAAAAGAGGGGCATATTGAATTTGATCCTCGAGTCAAGATGGCCATTCTGAAGAAAACTTCTCAGCTATGCTAAATGTACAACTTTTCAAATGCTGCACATGTGATCGATTAGAATTTTCGTCCAGTGTCTCTGAAAATGAAATGATTTATTACATAAATATATCAGATTACAAAAGACAAACAATAAATAGGTACATAAATGACATAGCCAATAGAAAACTGGAAAAAAATAGGATCATTTTCTCTTTCAATAGAATCAGTTCACCCTGTAATCCCCTTTGAACACTCGAGTTCTTAGTCCATTAGTGCCAGATCAAAGTGAGAGCAAGCCAGACAGCAACTTCTGAGAGGAACACATTCACCTTATTGCAGTTTTTTTTTTTTTAAATTCTACATAAAACTTGAAAGAAGATGGATTAATGTGGCAGTTTCAAGTAGCAAAAACACAACCTTTACTATCAGCCATTAAAAAAATCCCTTCTTACCACTATAAGCTGGGCTTAATTTGTGTAAAAGCCCAGTTCCTGCACATATTTCTAATTTCATGAGAACACTAACAGTATTGAACAGAATTTAGATGATTTACGCATTACAATAAGCTCAAAAGACTATAGAGCTTTCATATTTCTAAGCACAGACCATAAGAAAACGAGCTGATGTGTGCATCACATGACTTCCTTTTACTCCAATTTAATGTCATTTCCCCATTATTGGCAGTTTTAATGTGATTCAATTGTTTACTCTCTAAATATCACCAACAATAGCCAAATTAAAACCAAAGTTATATAAAAGAAAAAAAATCGCCAAATATGTCGCCAAGTTGGTGACAAAACTTGGCGACCAAAAGACTGCCGATATATCGCCAAGTGTCCGACAAATTATAACACCACTTGAGTTTACATTGAAATTAACAATGATTTCCCCCCCAAAAGGGGCAAAAGACCCCCTTAGGAACATTCAAATGCAACCTAAAGGGAAGGTGCACAACTAGACCCCACTAGGAGTCGAACTTACCAAATTTAAACTTTCTAGGACATACCGTTTTTGAGTTATGTGAGATACATACACACATACATCACGAGAAAAATCGGTGTAATTAACTCGGGGGTCGTCAAAATGGATATTTGGGGTGTCAGTACGTTCCTAGGCACTTATCCACGTGTGATCAGGTTGAAACAAAACTCAACATTTATTCAGAGGTGAGAAAAATGGAAATTAAGGCCGATTTTTGAGTGAAAATTTTCGCGAATACTTCCTTTTTTGTAAAAGGAAATAAAAAGTAGAGCAGATCCAGACTTAGCTTTTAGCCCATATAAAGTAAACATGCTCTATATAAACTAGATTTTTTCAACCTTGCATTTTAGCAAATGAAAAAAAAAATTCAAAATGTCTCTAAAGGAGGTAACTTAAAGATTTGTAGATAGTCCCCCAAATAAAACTAAAAACCTAAAACCAATACCAAATTGTTAGGGAGAAATGTGTTGCAAAAATTTGAAACAATGCATGTGCAGAATGCCATTGATGATAACTTTCTTGCATCCGCACTTCTATTCTTTCCCTCTTATCTTGCAAAAATGAATGGTGATCAAAGTGAACACTTTCATGAAGACATTAAACTTATAGAAAGAACATTACCAAGGAAAATGGAATGTAAAAATGTTGGGCGACTTCTGTTAGTTTCTAACTCAAAAGGATTTCACTGTTCACAGAAAGGTTACTGTTTCATTATTTTCTTTTATAACATGTGGCCAATTTTTCTACTCAATAATAAAACCTGTGCTATTTCTCCTCACAATGTATGAATAAATACGTATTTTTTCTAAATTTGCATTTAAACTCCAAATGTAAGAAGACAAATATGCTTAGATTACCAGGGTTGCATACAGGGGGGGGGAGGGGGGAATATGGCGCAAGTTGTGCCATCAAAAAAAATTTTTGTGGGGGGGGGATATTTTTTTTTAATTAATTTATTTGAATTTATTTATTAATTTAAATTATTTATTTTATTTTGTTTACATTTTATTTTATTTATTTATTTAGTTTGTGTGTGTGTATGTCATTGGCGAAACACAGAGCTTTTCGAATAAAATAATTAAAAACAAAAAATATTCAAAAAATAAATAAAAAATATTTTAAAAAAATAAAAAAAGATAAAAAATAAAAAAGGGAAAGAAGGTTGAGAAAAATGGGGGGGGGGGGGGGATTTGCGCCATTGAACTTGGGGGGGGTGGGGGTGGACACCCCTGTAGATTACATTTTAAATTTTCAGTTTGTAGCCATTTATGGAATTGAAATTTGCCGTAACTTTAAAATGCTATGTTACAAGAATTTAGTTTAGATATTTATATGTTTAGCAAACCCAACTTAACATAAATCAGCAATTGTTCCCAGTATTATAGAAAAAAAGTAAAATTTGGTCTGGTCACAGTTATTGATGAAATACTACCTGTTCATCAAACACTCTTGTTTCAAGATTGATTTTCAAATAGCACTCCTAAATTGCATTGCAACAGGCAACTAGTTTCTGAATTTTAGCCTTGGAGAACAAGCTTACAAGAAACTAACTGCAATGGAGTTACAAATCATTTTGCAAATCAAACAGTAAAGAGGTTGCCTTAAAATAGGCTTGCCAGATGTCCCCGGTTTTACCGGCAAAATCCCGGCGTCTCGGTTTACTTCAGGTCCCGGAAAAAGATAAATTTAATCGTATGACCAAAAAATCATAAAATGATTAACTGTGAAGGATTATTTTGGGTAATTATACTGTCATTTGAAACACAGCCTTGTAAAATTAATATCGAATCAGCTTGTGAGGATTTTTACAACAACATTCAAACCAAAAAAGAGTTTCTAAAAAAGAGTCCTAGCGAATGAAAAATACATGTAAATATTGTTCAAGTTTTTACTCCTCATTCAAAGTATTTCTTCTTAACTGCTAGTGTCATTCATTATTACCCCTGGTTTAGGTTCAAAACAAGTATTTTTTCATAGCATTGAGAATGAACTACCCTCTAAAACAGGCTAAAAACCAACCAAGGGTTTGTTCCCTTCAGGGGTGTTTCTAATCCGAAGTTTCCAAAACTTTTGGGCTGACAAGCTCATTCTAAAGCTGAAAAATTATTTTAAAAAAAATAATAAAATTTTATTTTCAATAGTTTTTATTAGCATATTTCAAAAGTTTTTACGGAGTGGGGGGGGGGGGGGGGTCTGGTGTCCCGGTTGAACATTTCAGAAATCTGGCAAGCCTACCTTAAAATAAGTTCAATATTGTGAATGTGCATAATTTCAATGCATGAAAATTTGGTTTAGATGTGTAAAATTCTGTGTTGTGTGTTTTTCTTTTTGAATTAATTAGCAAACAGTCTTCCTGAATTAAAATTATGATTGTTTGTACAATTTACCCTTTTGGTAATTACTATTACGGCACTTAAAATAAAATTAAATTTTCTAGTAAGAAGTTTTGATTTTTCTTCCTTTACTTTCTGTTTCTTTTTTTTTTTTTTGAGAGAGAGGGTGGTGGGATAGGGGAATGCATGATTAAAAAACAGACTAAGGGCCCACCTTGGCTCTCTGCAGCCCTGGTTTCCAAAGTGGGCAACTCAGGGTGCCCGCAAGGAGAGGCAAAGGGCACCTGCCTTGTAGTATCCACGATTTCAACATATAAATAAAATAAAGGTAGGCAGAGAAAAAATTTTAATTCTTTGAAAGAGCTGCACATCTGAAAACTTTGGGAACCCCTGAACTGGTCCAACTGAAGAAAATTACCTCATATCATTTAAATTGTACACTAAATTTTCCAAAAAATGAAGAATGCTAGGTATGACATGAAAACCTGAAATTATTTCATATGCTTTCTCCCTAAATTGCAGGAAACTAAAGATTAAAAATTACAACAGTTATACTAAAACAGTGTAATATCGAAAATATGCTATTAATATCATTGTTTATGATTTATGAAAATGAGGTGCTATTTCAACTAAAAGCTGTGTGTCACAAAAAAAAAAAACTTTTTTTAACAAGTCTCCCAAAAATTTTTACTTTCATTGTTATTTATTTCACGTTAGGAGAGTTTCCCCATTCAAATCACCCGAACTCTAGGAAACTTGCAAAAGATGTTGCACTGAATATTACAATTTTACATTTAAATTAACACTATTCGCTTTCATCTCAAAACCTTAAGAAAGGAAACAATAAGCCAACAATAATTTTGAAAAACTTTGAAAATATGTATGTAAGCTATTAAAATATCGGTATATTAACCGCAAATGTAAGTTGCAGTTTTCTTCAAAATTCTGAATTTCTACAATTATTTTTAAAAAAACTAAATTAGAAAAACTGATTTTGAAATTTCTTCAAAAAGAATGTGCTTCAATAATAATTCAGTTATCAATAGTTTTCATCAATATGGGAAAAGAAGCTGCGCATGAAATTGTCGTAAACAACCATTATTTCGTACGCAGTTTCTTGCAACCATAATTCTTGTGTGCACTAATATACAAAATTGGTTGTTTCAAAATTGCTTCTTTTGTAACATATTTTAAGACTATAAAAGTTAACATCAGACTTATATATTTGTAATGTGATACCGACTATATGGGACTCGAATTTGAAAGGAATCTCTTCCTACGTAGAAAATCAATTCACATTTACTACAAGTAAACTACAGGCAAAAAACTAGCGAAATAAAAAAATAATATTTAATAGATAATTTTACATCCATTCATGTAACAATATTCAATTTATTATAGAGAAAATGCAACTATTTTTTAATGAAAACAAACGTTTCGATTACAGCTGCGGCATGAGCATGGCAGTATTTTTGACGACTATCACGACAAAAGGCTAGTTTTTTCATAATTTTTTTCAAGAACAGAAAAGAGGGGGTCGAATTCTGACAGATCATAGACTAAAATTGCAGAAAATTGAGTTTATTTTAGCACAAAATGGGAAAGAATTGATGCGCTACTCACCCATACAACGTATGCTTACGGTGGTACCAAGGCGAGTAGAGGGCACACCTCACTCTAGCGGAATGACACACTTCTCGAGCGGAATCGAAGGAAAATGTGGTTGTGCGCCTGCGTTTGCGCGGTGGAGTGAATAGCTGCGCCTCTATCTGTTGGCGATATTTATGGCTTTGCTGGCGATAAATAACAAAAAACCCATTCTCTAATCATTAATGTAAACTTGAGAAGTTCAGCTGTTTTCGTTATCATGCGCAAGCTATATGACGTAGGGAGTGGGTTTCGCAATATTTCGCAGCATCAATCAATGAATATAATTACACAACGTGTGTTGAATTTATCATGTTAAGATCACGTGCGTATAGTATTTGTGAAATAGAATTTGTTCCTTTTTGTTTTTGTTTTTTCCTTGCGAGATTTATCTTCATGATGCCTTATGCATATTCATATCAAGATTTTCCCAAGAAAAGGAGCATAGCCATGAATTAATTTTATTCCGGAAAATAGTTGAGCTCGAAAAACAGAAACAGGTTTAATTTTTTGAAAGGTATTTTTTTACATTTGCTGTCACACATATCAATTTTATGAATTTTTTCTCACTTATTACGTGTGCAGCGCTCCACGTCAAAATGCTGGGAAAGTCCCGCTAAAAATTGCTTAATTCATAAATTGCATGTAGCATGTTGAAATTGTGTTCGAATGGTGTCAAGAAGCGGGGAAAATCACAATACTGAAAGAGAGGGCGAACATTAAAAGAAAAATCATCAAAGTTTTTCTATTTTTTACTGAGTTAATTTTTTAACGAAATAAATGGATGTGTGAAAAAAAAATTGAAAAATAATGCAATTGTAATATAAGTGGCGCCAAATGTTTAATAAAACTAGTGATTGGGTGCTCAACAGATTCGACATCTTTTCCAGGGAAGGGGGGGGGGTGGCTAAAGATGCTACAAATTACATCATCCACTTGATGTAATTTATACCTCAAAAAACACGCCCAATTGCAAGAAAACACATTAATTTTCCAAAGCCTGTGGGGTGGGACGCAATGCCTCCCCCTCCCCCCAATCCCACAAAATGACAAACCCTAGAAGTTCAAAACAGGCTGGGGGCCTATTGGGTGACTGAACGGATAAAACCAAACTGCAAACGATTTGTAACTATGATAACGAAAATTTCCGCTATCATATAAATAACTGTCGTCATTTCAATCATTAATTTTCATCAACTTCGTCAAAGTAACAAGGGCGCCCATATAGGGGGCAAGAGGGGGGGCTCGAGTGCCCCCCTCTTAGAAATTAGAACTTCCTTGCTTTTAGTACTTTTTTCTTTTCAAAAATGTAAAAAGATTTCTTCTCCAGTCTTTAATGAAAGAGATATTAAAAATTTCAAATTTTAGTGACTCTAATCTGTCTTGAAATCGGTTTCCATGGGGAAAATAACCTAGCTAAACCGTGGGGGAAATTGCTGAGCCCCCCCCCTCCCCAGGGGCGTAGCTAAGGGGGGGGGGTTTTGGGGACAACCCCCCCCCCGAAAAGTTAGTCTCAAAAAAAAAGAGAAAGAAGAGAGAAGAGAAAGAAAAAAAAGGAAGAAAAGGAAAAAATTCCAAGCGATTATACATACACATATATATATATATATATATATATATATATATATATATATATATATATATATATATATATATATATATATATATATATAAAAGTAACGAAAGTCGGGTCTAGCTACGCCACTGCCCTCCCTTACAATTTTGCATATGGGCGTCCTTGCCATGTGAGGACATAAAGCAATTCGTAATTAAGATAAATAAATACCTTTGTGCTGAATAGTAAGTCAGACCAAACAACGTAAGTAGAAGCACAAATTTATAAATTACAGCAGACCCGTGTTTCGGCGTTACAGGGAACGCCTTTTTCAATGCAAAAATAATGAGCTTATGGATGAAAAGACATCCGACGAAAGCCCCGACCCCTCCTTTCGTTTTTTTTTTTTTTTTTTACAAAACGCGCAAAGAAAAGCAAGATGTACATAATCAGTAATCTATTGATAATACAGTCGAACTAACTCATCACGAGCGCGAAGATACCCCGATACCCCGATACTTGATCGTTAGAACCGAGAGTGCTAGTAAAAAACGGGTTCGTAAAAATCCTAAAAATTCAAACCTACTTGCTTTGCCAGATCGGCTTTGCTTTCGTCGGATGTCTTTTCATCCATAAGCTCATTATTTTTGCATTGAAAAAGGCGTTCCCTGTAACGCCGAAACACGTGTCTGCTGTAATTTATAAATTTGTGCTTCTACTTACGTTGTTTGGTCTGACTTTACAATTCGTAATTGCTCAAAAAAAAAAAAAAAAATCTGGCAAAGCAAGTAGGTTTGAATTTTTAGGATTTTTACGAACCCGTTTTTTACTAGCACTCTCGGTTCTAACGATCAAGTATCGGGGTATCGGGGTATCTTCGCGCTCGTGATGAGTTAGTTCGACTGTATTATCAATAGATTACTGATTATGTACATCTTGCTTTTCTTTGCGCGTTTTGTAAAAAAAAAAAAAAAAACGAAAGGAGGGGTCGGGGAGCTCCTGAAATGGAAGTAAGCTGGTGATATTTTAACGTTTTCCACTAAGAAAGGAAAAGTGCCTCGTGCGTCCTTCCGTTTTCGATGTAAAAGCTCGTTATTTTTCCGTTTTAGGAACCATTTGCTGCAGATGTTTTGCTTTTCAGTTTTCTGGCATTTACTCTATGAACTCATTCATAACTCCGACAGAAGTTTACGATTCGTATGTACTATATTAGGGCGGTCCTTGTATGAAAGTTCAAAAAAAAAAAAGATAGGGCATACCGTGGTTTTAATCCATTCTAAAAATTTAAAAAAAAATGTAATTTTTGTAGATTTTCAAGAAAAATGTTAAAGGTCACTACCATAGCTGGAAACTTCGGAATTTCTGGAAAAAAAAAAGTATGAGAGTTTCAACAAAAAAAAAATGAATTTTCGATAGGGCATATCGTGATTTTAATCCATTCTAAAAAAATTTTTTTAAATGTAATTTTTGTAGATTTTTAAGAAAAATTTTAAAAGTCACTACCGTAGCTGGAAACTTCGGAATTTCTGGAAAAACGAGCTGATGTGTGAATCACATGACTTCCTTTTACTCCAATTTCATGTCATTTTCCCATGATTGGTAATTTTAATGTGATTTAATAGTTTACTCTGTAAATATTTCCTACAGTGGCCAAATTGAAACCAGATTTAAAACTTAAAAAAAATCGCCAAATTTGTCACCAAGTTAGCGACAAAACTTGGCGATCAAAAGACTGGCGATATATCGCCAAGTGTTCGCCAAATTATAACACCACTTGAGTTTACATCAAAATTATCAATGATTTCCCCCAAAAGGGGGCAAAAGACCCCCTTAAGAACATCTGAATGCAACCAAAAGGGGAGGTGCACAACTAGATCCCACTAGGAGTCTACGTACAAAATTTCAACTTTCTAGGACATACCGTTCTTGAGTTATGCGACATACATACGCACATACACACATCCGCACATACGTACATACGCACATACATACATACGTACGTACAGACGTCACGAAAAAATTCGTTGTAACTAACTCGGGAATCGTCAAAATGAATATTTCGGGTGTCTATACGTTCTTAGGCACTTATCCATGTGGTCGATTTGAAAAAAAAAAAAAAAAACTCAACATTCATTCGGGGGTGAGCAAAATGGAAATTAAGGTTGATTTTTGAGTGAAAATTCTTTCGGGAAAATAATACTTAAGTAAAAAAAAAAAAAAGTAAGAAAAAAGAAATCGTTTGTTTTTCCCCTGTTGCCAAAAAATAATTTTGAAAATGAATTACTGTACTTTCAAAAATAAATAAAAATAATGTGATTCAATGATTAACTCTCTAAATATTTCCATCGGTGGCCAAGTTAATACCAAGTTATTTAAAAAAAAAAATCATCGCCAAGTTGGCGAAAAAACTTGGCGACCAAAAGCTTGGCGATACGTCACCAAGTGTTTACCAAATTATAACACCACTTAAGTTTGCATTGATATTAACAATGATTTCCCCCCAAAAAGGTGCAAAAGACCCCCTTAGGAACATCCGAAAGCAACCAAAAGGGGAGGTGCACAACTAGACCCCACTACGAGTCTATGTACCAAATTTCAACTTTCTAGGACATACCATTTTTGAGTTATGCGAGATACATACGCACATACATACAGACGTCACGAGAAAGTCGTTGTAATTACCTCGGTGATGGTCAAAATGGATATTTCGCGTGTCTATACATTCTTAGGCACTTTTCCGCATGTGGTCGAATCGAAAAAAAAACTCAACATTCATTTGGGGGTGAGCAAAATGGAAATTAAGGGCGATTTTTGAGTGAAAATTTTTTCGCGAATACAATACTTCCTTTTTTGTAAAAGGAAGTAAAAACATAGATTTTTTCTAACTTCAACAAAAATTCTATTTATAAGCATTTCGTTCAATTAAAAATTAATCAAATGTATGAAATCGGAAAAGACATTAATAAACAGATCTGAAAACGCGAGTTAGAGGAACCTTTCGGGCAGTAAAATGCAAGAATACGAATATTTAAATTTACTTCTATATTGCTTCACTAGCAGCAACAAGTATTGCCTTTGTTTTTCGTCTTTTTTGTAACGTTTGTTGTAGTCTTCCATCATTGCCAATCCATGCTTTGCTATATTATTTACAAAGCTTAATTAAAAATGCCCTTGTAAGAGCGATGCTCAAACTCTCTCTCTCCCCATCCAAAACATATTTAGAGCTGGGGTTCTCAAACTTTTTCGACTCGCGGCACATTTTGAAGATTTAGAATTTTCTTATGGGATCCTAGCTCATCTCTATTATGTAAACAACTAATAAGTCGTTATTTTCAGAGTTTTTTACTTCCTTTTACAAAAAGGAAGTATTGTATTCGCGAAAAAAATTTTCACTCAAAATTCGGCGTTAATTTCCATTTTGCTCACCCCTGAATTAATGTTGAGCTTTTTTTTTTCACCCCGACCACACGCGGATAAGTGCCTAAGAACGTATAAACACTCGAAATATCCATTTTGACATTCCCCGAGTTAATTACGACTTTTCTCGTGACGTCTGTATGTACGTATGTATGTATGTGCATATGTGCGGATGTATGTCGCATAACTCAAGAACGGTATGTCCTAGAAAGTTGAAATTTGGTACGTAGACTCCTAGTGGGGTCTAGGTGTGCACCTCCCCTTTTGGTTGCATTCGGGTATTTCTAAAAGGGTTTTTTGCCCCCTTTTGGGAGGAAATAATTGTTAATTGCGATGTATACTCAAGTGGTGTTATAATTTGACGGACACTTGGCAATATATCACCAGTCTTTAGGTCGCCAAGTTTTGTCGCCAACTTGGCGACATATTTGGCGATTTTTTTTTTATCTGGTTTCAGTTTGGGCACTGGTGGTGATATTTAGAGAGTAAACTATTGAATCACTTTAAAATTGCCAATAATGGGAAAATGACATTAAAATTGGAGTAAAAGAAGGAATGTGTGCATCACATGATGCACAGATCAGCTCGGTTTTCCACACCTGCGCACAGTTTGTGCACAAATGTGCAACATATACAGTATACACAAGATCAGGATCATATCCTCCTCCCAAATACTCCGGTGTTATGTTATAAGGGCAAGTGTTAATAAGATGAACCATGGGTCTATCGTACTACAATTTACTTTTCAAGACTATCAGATCTCGGGGGAAAATGACGGCACACAACGATTTTTCTTTTAGAATTCGTCACCTACATAATTAAGATTTCAAGAACAGTATGCTTCTTTTTTAATTCTAGTTAAACGTCAGGGAACCAAGCAGAAACAAAATTTACCATAAAATAAGATCAGTTAGTTTTCAAATCACTATTCTGAAACAACTTTTGCTACACTGTTGCACCGTTATCTGGTAATTAAAAAAGGCTTGCTGATAACGCTTTTTCATCAATTAGACTTTTTGACGACGATGAAATAGGAACAAGTGAATTTTGGTTATATTGTGTCAAAAAATAGAGGATTTCCTTAGAGGACATTATTCGACGCACTCACCTTACATATATATATATATTGATATCACAGAGATTTATCCCGCGTTCGCCTTTTCCGTGTTCGCCCTCTGAGAGCCTGAACTACTCATGCGTGAAATGCGATTAAGCACTGAGGTGGAAAAGCCAAGCTCCGCCATTAGTGGTCCAATTTCTTATGCCTCCATTCGTACCCACCTTCTTATTCAGCCATTTGTGGTCACACATTCGCTTTTATACAAGGGTGAATCAGAAATCCATTTTAGTTAGCTTGAATGATTTTATACCTTAATAAAATTGCAACTTTTTTCTTTCTTTCTTTTTTTTTTTTGACTCGTTTGCAAACATTTCTTCCTTTATATTTTAGCATTGAATAACTTTTTGTTGTTCTACATTTAAGAAAAACAGATCAAAAACGACAAATTTGTACTCATCCGTAGGATAAAAAATTAAGTATAGTATATTTAAGTATTTTCTGCATAAACAAAATTTTCTGCAGAAAAAAATAAAACCGTTTGGGAGCACAGAATATTGATAGAGATTGCCGCCTACCGTACTTGATTAAAATCAAAAATAGTACGACACGAAAATTTGTTGATTTTATATGGAATGACTCAGTAGCAAATTTCACATTTACTCTGCTCAAAATAGCTCTACAGTTTGGATCAAAGGGAAATAGTTCATTTTTTTACTTATTCATTTATTAAATATTACGTATTTCTTCATTTATAAATTCATTAACATTCTTTTACTTATTAATCAATTTATTTAATCATATATTCACTTATTTTCTTACTCATTCCCATGGATGCAAGACCTTCCGTCTCAGGACGGATTTCCGTCTTGGACCGAATTTCCGAGACGGAGGTCGGGACGGAAAGAAATTCGATGGCTTTCCTCCAGTTTTTACTAAAAAAAGAAAAGTTGCCAGCCCCCCCCCCTTGCCACCTTTTTCTATAATATTTTCGAAGATCGCCCAATATTGTGATTTTGGGACTATCAATTTGAAAAAATTGATGTAATAGTCCGAACTCCTCCTTTCCCTGAACTTTACAAAAATGGTCTATCAATATGTTTTTTAAACTTCAATTAAAAAAAAAAATCTCCAGGAGAGGCCCCCCCCCATTATTGGTGGTTTTCAGGTTTTTCAAGCTACGATATCATAACGCTTAAAAACTAGGTCCAAGTTGTTAGAAAAGTAAAAAGCAAAAAATTCAAAGTAAACACAGATTCAAAAACTGCCATAGTCAAAATCTACAACATTTATGTTCATACATTTTTCGTCAAGCACGTGTAATATTTTCCATCTTGAACACATCACCAAACTTGCACCCATGCTCATTCCCTCACTCATTTTTCTCATATATTAATTAATTAGTTTATTTATTCGTTTTTTTTTTTCAATTATTCGTTTATTTAAAAAAACACGATAAATTACTGCTAATCATCAACATGAAAATTTTTCATTTAAAAATACCTTATTTTTCACTTTTCCCCTTGGTTTTTTGAGGTGAAAAATTTTCACCTCTTTTTTTTTTTTTTTTTTTTGACGGTACAAAATAATTGCTAAACATAGAAATAATTTTTCAATGCAGGATGTTTCACGAAGTACTTAGTTCTTCTTTATGTACAGTAAATTTCAGAGTAACTTTCCAGTTAGTTCTTTTTTAAACAGGTAAGTCATAGTAACTACCGTACTTTGCCTCATATTTCCTTGGAACACTGGAACCTTTTTTTTTGGGGGGGGGGATGGGGGGATTTTTAACTTGATGCAAAAAGAAAAAAAAACAGAGCTTTCTGTACCAATTTAATTATAATTTTAGCAAACATTTTTCCCGCCCTCATATTAAAGGATTTATGACGACATTTTGATTAAAATTGGAAAAAGCAAATAATTAATTATTAATTAGTTCATTTGGTTATAGATAAAATATTTCATTGTCATCGAATCTGAAGTCGCATTCTAAATTTTTGACTGAGATTACCAAGATTTGGATAAAACTTGAGTTTCAAGATTTGAGCAAGACAAATAAATATTTGAATAAACATTTAGACGTTGTTAGGTACTAGTAGGAATTGAAAAATATGAAAACAGTTCTGACATATTTTTCTCAATTTTACTTAATGAACTCAAATTGAAAGAAAAAAAAAATGCTTATTATTGTAAGCAGAAATTTGAATTGCATTTTAAATTTTATTTTTATTTCATTAATTAATTAATTATTTTTTGTATTACAATTGAAGACAGAAATGCACGAGAAAGACTTCATTAAAAACACGTCAAGACTTAAACTTAAAATATGATAGAATGCACAGCTAGGCAGCAAGTAAAAAGTACCTTATTAAGAAAGGGTGGTAGTCCGTGGACTTTGTGACAAAAATACCCAAAACATTTCACTTCCGGATACCAGTCTGAAATTTTGCACAGTGCTTATGTACATATCTAAGAGCAAAAATCCGCCGGGAGGCATTTGATCAGAGGTCATGAACCCCCTGTGATGACGTCATCAAAATGGTCGCCTTTTAAAGAAAAGTACGTTCGTTTAACTGCTTAGAACTCCATTATGGATCTTAATATTGTGATATTAAAGTATATCATTTAAAAGCACTTTAAAAGAACTATTTACTAGTAATTGAATTTTTTTCCTATCACAAATAGTTTAAGAGTTATTACAATTAACGTCATCAAAATGGCTGCATGGAAAGGTAAGTACGCGCGTTTAACTGCTTAGAACTACATTACAGATCTTTATACTGTAATATTAATGTGTATCATCTGAAAGAGCTTTAAAAGAGCTATTTAACAGAGACTGATTTTTCCTCCGAAGACAAGTAGTTCTAGAGTTATTAAAATTTCCGTCATCAAAATGGCTATCGTGAAAAGGTGAAAAGTTTCGTTTAACTGCTCAAAACGCCTTTAGAAATCATTCTTCCGTAAAAAATAGGTACACTAAATAAAAGCTTTAAATTAAACTAGAAAAATATGCATTGTCCCCCCCCCCCTACATTAAATAGGTTTTAAAATTTCACTGCAATAACGTAACTGCATGGAGCGGTAGGGGGGGGATTCTCATTGAACTGTTCCAACTGTTCCACCGGATCTAACCAGCAGTGAAACTTTTAATTAAAAATTCCTTACCGGATTAAATACACATATGTATTGTCCCATAATACACTACTTCTCTTGCAAGCGCAAACGAAGGCCGTCTAGCGGCAAGAATCAGAACGACTACTCGATTTTTTCCCGCAAACAAGCTGTAACTTTGGATTGCATTCTGCCTAGCTCGTTTCTTTCCAGTTCTGCTGTTCTTAGCAATAATTTATTCCATAGTGATATGTTTATTATTTAGATATAATTTTCAATAACTGAATATTTGACTGGTTAATGCTGTAGCAAATAATATCAAATAAAGGTGAGTCACATAATTCTATTACGGTTTGAAACAGGGGCGGCATTTCAGCATTTCGTTTGGGGGGTCGAGCTTTTTGAACATGAATTTTCTCAGTACGGTATATTGGTTAACAGGAAGTGACAATAAAATGGTTTTAATGTTAAGAACAATGAAGCAATATTGAAGTTCAGACACAAATGTTATCTACTATAAAATGTACCTGATGTTGATGAAATGTTGTACCTGATTGAAATAGTCAAAAAACAATGAAGGCAAGAAAGTTATATTAAAAAACACATTTCCTTCAAATTCCGCTCTTTAAAGTAACCAAGAAAACTTTTTAAATTGGGCTAGTATTTATTTAGCGTCGTTTAAAAGTATAGTCGCAATTCACAAAACAATTCCTCTTTCCTTAAATTTTACTCATGAGTGTAATATTTTCTTTTTCGCTTTCTATAACCGATCTACATAATATTGAACAGACCAATGATAAATATCTCGTCAAATCCTGTCTCAATTTCTTGAGAAGCTGAAAATTGATCATTTTATTCAGAATAGTGATTCAATATTTTGACTAAAACTTCATAAGGTTTTGTCACCTCTTCTACATTGGCATACAGTAGAAACTGTTATGGAAAGTTCTGTCACAAAGTTTTTCATTTTGTTCAAGGGCTCAAGCATGAATTAGTGCGAAAACTACTAAGAGTTTCAAATGTCAATCCAAGAATTAAGATTAGCGGATTGAAATTTTTGTGATAGAGTGTTAGTGTAGCATTGTTCAAAAAACGCTCCGCAGTATAAATAAAGTAAACAAAAATTGAAACAAAGTCATCATATTAAAATGACATATTTTCTATCATTGAAAAGGTCGATGTTATAGACCAAGAGCTGACCCCCCAAAACACGATTTATCTCTTTTATCTTGTGGCCGGTTAAAATAATAAAAAAATGCTTTAAAACTTTGGCTCGAATCCCCCCCACTAATTTTGGGTCACACGGCTGCGTGGGTGGATGAAAGGTCAAAAAAATCATCTAAAAACTATATAATAGCATTAAATTAATAAGTAGCTATAGGCGAACGTGGTGCCCCCCAGGGGTAAAGTATCGATTATTAAACTTTAAAAAAAATGATCACTTTCGTGGGGGGGAATTTTACAGGGTATTAGTTTCATTATTTTGATTGCCAAAAAAAATTCCCCCCCAGTAACTATGGGTCAATTTGTCAAAAAAAATTTTTTTTGTTCCTCTTTATTTGGTTCAAGTCGAGTATTATTCGAACTTACGCATGACTGTTTAAGTTGCAAAAAAAACCCCAAAGTTTGAACGTTTTTTCATTAAAAAAAACTCGTAGCAATCCCCCCCCCCACACCTATGGAGGGGGTTGCTACGCGGTGCGCAGTTTTACAACGTGGTGCCCCCCCCCCAGGGGTGAATTGTCGATTGATTAAATTAAAAATAAATGATCACTTTCGTGGAGGGAATTTTACAGAGTATACATTTAATTGCAAAACAAAATATCTCCTCCCCAGCAATTATAAGTCTATTAGCTGCATTGCCAGGCGTTGCACGGTCTACCTCAAAAATGTACGTATATTCGGCGTTCCAAGCATTTTATACAATTATATAAATTTTCTCGCTTTCATTACATTTCTTATTGCTGCTCCACTCTTATCAGTCAAAGCGCAACGTTATTATAGCCTATAGCCTTCTCAATAAATGGACTATTCAACACAAAATGAATTTTTCAGTTCGAACCCGTCGTCCCTGTAGACCGAGAGCTGAGCCCCCAAAACACGGTTTATCTGTTTTATGGCGGGTGGCCGGTTAAAATAATAAAAAAATGTGATTAAAAATTTTGGCTCTAATCACCCCCCCCCCCCTCCGCCCACTATTTTCGGGTCACACGCTGCATGGGTGGATGAAAGGTCAAAATAAAAGAAAAATATTAACATAAGTGAAATGGCTAAAAATTATATAATAACATTAAATTAATTAAAAAAAAACCACGTAGCAAATCTCCCCTCCAGCTATGTTGGGGCGAATGTGGGAGCCCCCCCCCCCCCCCAGAAGTGAATATCGATTGTTAAAATTAAAAAAAAAAAATCACTTTCGTGGGGTTGGGGATGGGGAACTTTACAGGGTATTTGTTTCATTATTTTGATTTCCAAAAAATCTCCCCCCCCCCCAGTAAGTATGGGTAAATTTGTCAAAAAAAAAAGTTTTTTGTTTCTCTTTATTTGGTCCGAGTCCAGTACTATTCGAACTTTCCCATGACCTCTTAAATTGTAAAAAACAATTGCAATTATTTATTCGATAAAAAAAACACGTAGAAAATCCCCCCCCCCAGCTATGTTAGGGCGAACTTGTTGCCCCCCAGGAGTGAATTATCGATTGATTAAATAAAAAAAAGATTACTTTCGTAGAGAGGAGGGATTTTCTCAGAGTTTACATTTGATTGTAGCAGGAAAAAAAATCCCCCCCCCCAAAAAAAATGTTTTTAATTTAAATTAGAAATTTTGAAACATTTTTCAAAATGAAAGGAAGCAATACAGCGTCCGTACATCTGCTTCTACCATTGTGTGCTCAGCATGAAAAGAATGAAGGGGAAAGTATACGCCTGTGATGATTTCTTCTTGCTGTTTCGAGGGCAGTTTCGTCAGTGATCAACTGTAGCCAACACAGTGAAGTCGTTATAGCTGTTGGTTTTTCTTTTCGGAGCACGCTGTACCGAATCCTTAAACTGAAAACGTAAAAAAATCCTTTTTTCAAAAATATATTTTGATGTTTTTATATTATGAGTGTTTTAAAGGGTAATTTTAAGTGTAGCCAGCCACCAGATAAAAGATAATTTAGTATATTATCTCCAGAGTATACATTTAATTGTTTTAATTGCAAAAAAAAAAAAAAATCTCCCCCTACCCCAGTAATTATGAGTTTATTTCACAAACAAAAGTGATTTTATGTTAAAATTGCAATAACGACTTTTTTACTTGTAAATGTTAATGCGTTAATCCGATGCGTTAAATGAATTTTTTAAATAATAATTTGGAAATTCATATAGATTTATTTACCTTCAGCATATTGGTTGTGATAGTGTCTATCTAGTTTGATAGAAATGTTCCTGCAATCTCGATGATATAAATCTGCTTCTGTTAAGAACTCGGAAAAATCTAAATCACGGAATTTCAGTTTTCAGTGTTTTCGAATCTTTGAAACTTTTATTCCTTCAAATAAAGTTTCTGTCAAAACATTATCTTTTATCTAGTGGCTGGCTACACTTAAAATTACCCTTTAAAACACTCATAATATAAAAACATCAAAATATATTTTTGAAAAAAAGGATTTTTTTACGTTTTCAGTTTAAGGATGCGGTACAGCGTGCTCCGAAAAGAAAAACCAACAGCTATAACGACTTCACTGTGTTGGCTACAGTTGATCACTGACGAAACTGCCCTCGAAACAGCAAGAAGAAATTTTCACAGGCGTATACTTTCCCCTTCATTCTTTTCATGCTGAGCACACAATGGTAGAAGCAGATGTACGGACGCTGAATTTTTTTCCTTTCATTTTGAAAAATATTTCAAAATTTCTAATTTAAATTAAAAACTTTTTTTTTGGGGGGGGGGGGATATTTTTTCCTGCTACAATCAAATGTAAACTCTGAGAAAATCCCTCCTCTCTACGAAAGTAATCTTTTTTTTTATTTAATCAATCGATAATTCACTTCCTGGGGGGCAACAAGTTCGCCCTAACATAGTTGGGGGGGGGGGGGATTTTCTACGTGTTTTTTTTTTTACCGAATAAATAATTGAAATTGTTTTTTACAATTTAAGAGGTCATGGGAAAGTTCGAATAGTACTGGACTCGGACCAAATAAAGAGAAACAAAAAACTTTTTTTTTTGACAAATTTACCCATACTTACTGGGGGGGGGGGGAGATTTTTTGGAAATCAAAATAATGAAACAAATACCCTGTAAAGTTCCCCATCCCCAACCCCACGAAAGTGATTTTTTTTTTTTTTTAATTTTAACAATCGATATTCACTTCTGGTGGGGGGGGGGGGCTCCCACATTCGCCCCAACATAGCTGGAGGGGAGATTTGCTACGTGGTTTTTTTAAATTAATTTAATGTTATTATATAATTTTTAGCCATTTCACTTATGATAATATTTTTCTTTTATTTTGACCTTTCATCCACCCATGCAGCGTGTGACCCAAAAATAGTGGGCGGAGGGGGGGGGGGATTAGAGTCAAAATTTTTAATCACATTTTTTTATTATTTTAACCGGCCACCCGCCATAAAACAGATAAACCGTGTTTTGGGGGCTCAGCTCTCGGTCTACAGGGACGACGGGTTCGAACTGAAAAATTCATTTTGTGTTGAATAGTCCATTTATTGAGAAGGCTATAGGCTATATAACGTTGCGCTTTGACTGATAAGAGTGGAGCAGCAATAAGAAATGTAATGAAAGCGAGAAAATTTATATAATTGTATAAAATGCTTGGAACGCCGAATATACGTACATTTTTGAGGTAGACCGTGCAACGCCTGGCAATGCAGCTAATAGACTTATAATTGCTGGGGAGGAGATATTTTGTTTTGCAATTAAATGTATACTCTGTAAAATTCCCTCCACGAAAGTGATCATTTATTTTTAATTTAATCAATCGACAATTCACCCCTGGGGGGGGGGGCACCACGTTGTAAAACTGCGCACCGCGTAGCAACCCCCTCCATAGGTGTGGGGGGAGGATTGCTACGAGTTTTTTTTAATGAAAAAACGTTCAAACTTTGGGGTTTTTTTTGCAACTTAAACAGTCATTGCGTAAGTTCGAATAATACTCGACTTGAACCAAATAAAGAGGAACAAAAAAAATTTTTTTTTGACAAATTGACCCATAGTTACTGGGGGGGGGGATTTTTTTGGCAATCAAAATAATGAAACTAATACCCTGTAAAATCCCCCCCCCCCCACGAAAGTGATCATTTTTTTTTAGGTTTAATAATCGATACTTTACCCCTGGGGGGCACCACGTTCGCCCCAACATAGCTGGGGGGGGAAATTAGCTACGGGTTTTTTCTTATTAATTTAATGCTATTATATAGTTTTTAGCCATTTAACTCATCACTTTGATATTTTTCATTTTTTTGACCTTTCATCCACCCACGCAGCCGTGTGACCCAAAATTAGTGGGGGGGATTCGAGCCAAAGTTTTAAATTGCATTTTTTTATTATTTTAACCGGCCACAAGCCATAAAAGAGATAAATCGTGTTTTGGGGGGTCAGCTCTTGGTCTATTATTCTTCCAGGGGGCTTTTATAGATTTAACTTTTGAATACCATCGTGTGTCACTCAGAGATCGTCAAGTAAAGAGCCTCAAGATATATTTGTTGATTTGAAAGTATTTTTCGATGTGGGATGTTTTTCATTAAGAGCATATCTTTACAAAGAGTTTCTAAGAAAGCATATAATGCATCGAGTTGCTAAAATATGTTTCTAGTACAAAGGAATCAACGAACAATTATTAGCTAAACATTAATTTATAATATGAGCATAAAAATTTATGTAAAATAACATGGAGTTTACGCGTAAAAATTGCGCAGTCTAAACACTGTGCGGGCATCTCATAAAAGATGCACCAGCATAACATAGAATACACAATTTTGAAATATTTAACCCATATGAAGAGATTACTTCTTTAGTTAAGGCAAACAATTATTCTCCACCTGTTTTTTCTGTTCTTAAAATTCAAGCAAATAATTTTCTAAGTTATCTAAACTGAATTTAGCCATTTTTTTATTATTCTTAGTGAAAAATTTGGGGGTGCAACCGCCCCCTCTCGCTCCCCCTATTTGCCGCCCCTGGTTTGAAATCGATAACTTCAATTGTTCATTCCAACTAGCATTAAAATTATCATATATAGCTTGTATTCATTCCTTTACGTCATTTTCAATAAGCAAAACGTAATAAAAACTCGCAATATTTTTTGGAATAAATTTTTCTCCTTCATTTGTTCCATGTGACATCAAAATACTAACATAGCTTGCAATCATTTCTTTAATGTGGTTTTGAAAAAGTAAAACATTTAATGAATTAAGTGTTTGTAATCTAGGTCTCATCTACGTTCCCTGCTAAAATCCATTCATTGGGCTATGCCGAATGAGTATGGCGAAAATAAAAAGTTGTTTATGTTAGGTGATCTCCACATAGAAATGACTGTTTCATCTGCAATAGGCACATGGCTTGAAGGAAGTGGATGAACTGAACTCTTAGTAGAAACTCATGTAACAACATCAGGAAGAGCAGAAAGAGCACTGAAAGTTTCGCATGTGAAGGGAAGTCGATACCATCACGATTTCGCAGTAACTACTCTCCCAAGTTCTGTTAGAGAAAGCGTATCAAAATCGAAAATATATAAACGAAACATTTACAGACTGGGTTAAGCGAAGATCAGAAGAATCGCCTCAGTTTAAGTACTGGAAGATCAACATAGAGCTAGAATGTATACTTTTAAATCTGGTGCGCACTATTCGTCAAGGAAATTTCTCAGGTTTTACTGTCATTCTTGAGAACATATGTCTATAGATGTTTGCTCTTGATCATACAAATTATGCCCGATGGCCTTCAGTATTTCTGTTCAATTGGAAGCAGTTACCAGAGATGCATCCAGCTATTTTCCAAGTAAATTCAAGGATTAAATATATCTGGCTCCAAAGCTGAGAGGAAATTTTCCAGGATGGCACACGACCATTTGCATGAGCAAAACAACAAGTTAATTTAAAAATCATCAACTAATCTATCCCGTTTAAGTCATATGAGGCTTCATTAATACAATGGATCGTTGCTGGACCGGAAGTTGCGCGCATGATTGGGAAGTTTGAAGAAAATCAGAGCCTGAAGTCTGACGTCACTACTGAAAAGCTAGATACTAGATACATGAAGATGCTAAAAGCTTTTGTATTCGATATGAAACTCGTGTTTCCAGCCTAGTTGAAACAATTGAAGAACACGGGAATCTTTCGAAGATGACGATTTAACTGCAGTAAACAGCAACAAAATTATTCTCTCGGAAGAAAGTGCCATTTCTATGATGTCAGCTCAAGCCAATTCAATACATTTGTAGAAGATCGCTTAGTGTTAAGAAAATTATCCATACATGATGTTATTAAAAGAAACAATCTCCTCTTGATGAGCAAAAAATATTTCTGTTCAGTCCAAAGACAAGCAAAACATTGTTGATTTGAGGAAGGCAGCACTCTTTTTGCTAAGCTATATGTTGCCGACCAAGCAACTCAAATGGATGTAAAAGATTTTTTTCCCTTGAAAAAAGCCAGTGTCCACCTTCTATATCCAACTTTGACAAATTTAGGAAACCAAGAAGAAAGTCCGACGTAGTTTCTTGTATCGTCCAATCTACTGTACTGGTTTTGACGGCTATTCCGGAACCAAATTGTTCATTGATGGGGCTGCACTGATTCACATGCTTTTCCTCAGTCTACTCGAATTGTCCAACAATACTGCGATCAGATTGTGAAGCCGTACATATTAATGAGATTTAAAAGCGTTCATAGGGTAGATTTAGTTTTTGATCCGTATTCAAAAGGAAGTTTGAAAAGCGACACGAGACAATCGAGAGGATCTGGACCAAAAATATGTATAAAATCCAATGTTTTGATACCAAAGTCATTTACTAAATTTCCTGCGAAAGATAAAAATAAAGAGGAGCTTTTCGAATTTTTGGCAGAAAATCTCGTGAAAATGGATCTACCAGATGGGAAGCAGGTTGTATGCACCTACAAAGACAGAAATTGCTTCAGTCAAGAACAATTTTGAAACCTGTCTCCTGTGTCCCACGAAGAAGCCGATGCGATGCTATTGCTTTATATGCAGCATGCAATAGAATACTCGGGTCATGCTAAGATCACCGTGAAAACTGTTGACAATGACGATGTAGTGATTGCTATATTCCGAGTTCCAAAACTGCAAGAGCTATGGGTGGAGTATGGAAGTGGAGAATATCTGCGGTATCTTTCCATCTACGTTTTGCACCGTAAATTTCCACAAGGTTTACCAGATCTTCTGCCTTTTTTTCCATGCCTTTATATGAGTTGATCCGGTGTCTAGTTTTGCTAGCATTGGTAAAACTAAGAACTGCATGGAAAATGTGGATGGCAATTAGAGATGTTTAAGTTAGAATGTTATGTTAGAAAGTTTTTTTTACTATACTAAAGTACCTGAAAGCATCAATGAAGACAATAAGTATTTCCTATTTTTTCAACGCTTCCTCGACCTGACGTATCATTCATCAAGCTCAGTGGAAACCGTAAATGCGACTAGGAGAATTTTCTTCACCCAGCAAAACAGACCAGTTGAATGTATTCCACCATCTAGCAACGTTCTTCTGCATCACCTAAAGAGAGCAATGTTGCAGTGTTCACTATGGACAAAATGTCTTCAGCAAAATTTTCAACTCTTGGATCCATGTCAGTGGGGATGGAAAAAAATTGGTGAAGAGTTTGAATCTCTTTAGTATGCACACCCCGAAATAACAATTGAGAAATTACAGGAACTTATATCATGCAAGTACAAAAAGATGTCTACACGCTGTCCATGCGTCTGATCAGGTCTGAATTGTACCCTTCTTTGTAGTTGTGAGGGTCAGTGCAATACGTAAAACGCTCCTTAAAAAAAACTTATTACAGTTTTCGTTATAACAGGTACTTTTTCTTTGTATTAAAACGTATAATTTTCATCTATTTCTCTTAAATGTTTAAAATGTAAGCATGTTTAACAAAATTGTTTTATTATACGCTAGCATTAATAGTTAAGTCCTCGATCCATTTGGGGCGGTGACTTTGATTATTTCTGCATTTTAACCTCCCTTTCATTCAGTATACAGGTAAAATACTGACAAAAGGTGTTAACACATGAAGTACAAATTTAAATTTAATGAAACTGGAAAGGTTCTTTTATAATAAAGGTATAACAGAAAAAATTTTACTCCAATATCGGCGAATGCAAGAAAGTCATTGTTTTCCTATCAGTTTTCACGTTGATATTGTAATAATTATTAAACTATTTGTCTTCTTTACTAATAATAAAGTTCAAAGTTTGTCGGGATATCTGTAAGGATGTCTGTCTGGATGTCTCTCTGTGACGCGCATAGTACCTAAACCATTCGGCCTTTTTTCACGAAATTTGGCACAGAATTAGTTTGTAGCATGGGGATGTGCACCTCGAAGCGATTTTTCGAAAATTCGATTTTGTTCTTTTTCTATTTCAATTTTAAGAACATTTCACCGAGTAAATTATCATAACGTGGACGAGTAAATTACCAAATTATCATAACGTGGAACCGTAACAAAAAAAAAAAAAAATGTTGAGAAGACCAGGGCCCACCCAGGGCTGTCTTGCAACTGAGGAAGGAAGGAAGGAAGGTACCATAAAATGACTGAGCAAATTAACATAGCAAATTGGCGAAAAATTCATCATCCATTGTGTGTAAATATACAGGTGAATCAAATGACCTTTTATTTTTTTTACTGCAAGCA
Source organism: Uloborus diversus (assembly GCF_026930045.1). Taxonomy (NCBI): domain Eukaryota; kingdom Metazoa; phylum Arthropoda; class Arachnida; order Araneae; family Uloboridae; genus Uloborus; species Uloborus diversus. The sequence continues at coordinate 11,415,701 of NC_072734.1, forward strand.
AAGCCGTGCGGGTACCACTAGTAGAAAATAAAACTAAGCTCTATTAAAGAGCTTTTTTAAATGGCTTTCAGATAATGTATTTGAATTTTACAAAATTATGACCTATTATGTAGTTCTAAGCAGTTAAACCAACGTACTAACCGATACATGGCGGCCATTTTGATGATGTCACTAGAGGGAGTTTTGACCTCCAATCAATTGCCTCCCGGCGTTTTTTTTGCTCTCTTATATGAAAATAAGTGCTGTACAAAATTTCATACTGGTATCCGGAAGTGAAATGTTTTTGCACAAACTCCACCGACTATGGGAGGAAAATATTGCTTGATATAAAATGCATTTTACAAAAGACAATGTGCTAAATCGGGAATTCTCAATCGATGCTCCTTCGGAAAAAATATGATCTGTCTTCCATGATTTTTACCTGTCAGCGTTAGTTAAAAGTATTTATGCAATGACAGTAATAATAATAATAGTCATTATAGCAATTTACAAGATCCATTTAATATGCAGCTAATGATATGCAGTAAAATAATTTTAAAAATTCTCCATTTTTTTTTTAAATCAGAAGCGAAGTCTATTTTACAGTATATAAAAGGTAATGAAAGTTGTTAGGCAACACTTAATACGTGTTTTACTCACATAAAATCTGAGGTGAATTTTCAAATTTCTCTCATTCTTGCACTTGGTGTGTATTAGAGAAATAAAGGATTTACATAAAATGCAAAAATCATAGAAGGAGGGAAAAAATGCTTTATTAAAATTTTATAAATGCATATGATACATTCTTCAAATATTTTTCTAGGGTTATTTTTTTTCTAAGTAGTTGCTTTTTTGATTTTCTTAATCTTCTATTTAGTAGTCTGTACTTTTTCTTCTAACGCGTTGCTACCTCTTGTCCCCCGTCCAGTTCGAAAACTACGGCTCGATTTGCTGCTTCTTCCTCTTGTAACAATTTTATCATTGAAAACAAATCTAAGTGTCTTATTGATGCTTTGTTGTTTAAGCTGCTGTGCCAGCCTTCGACTACGTTGTTAGTTCGAGCACCATTGGTATCGAAATGATTCCATATAGAGCTGCATGAAAAAAAAAAGAAAAAAGAACGAAATGAATTGAGAATCTAAGTAAAAATTTACTTTTCAACTGACTTCAAAAAAAAAAAAAAAGAGTCCGTTATCAGTTCGTGCTACATGTATGTTACTAGTTTTTATTTTATTTACGAATTTCTTATACATTATCATCTTAACACTAGGTGTACAAATTTTGATGATGATTTTTTAATTGGTGAGGGTTGGTTTAAATTATGTCCGCTATTTGGTCAGTCCATTTTTCGCTTTTAAAAAAATAATAAAGGAACAGTATTTTTTTTTCTTAATTCCGCTAACACATGATTAGATATGAAACTAATTATGACAAAAATAGGCTGGCATTACTATGTACTTATAAAATATGTTTCAACTAAAAGAAATGACATCAAAGAAAAGGAGAAAAAATCTAAGAAACGACTTCAAATTTGCGTCAAATAAACGAATCAAATTCCAATTTTAAGATGGAGCACCACTATTTTCAAATTAATAGACTACAGCTATTACAAAAGTAAAATATTTAGATTTAAAAAAAATACTCACGCACACAGCATTTTTTTGTACTTATATCGGAAATTTGGCATCTTGCTCATCGAGCCAAGTTTCTGCCATGTAGGATATAAAAGTGTCTTCTTTTCCTGTATTTGGCTGATTTTCTTGTATAATGAGGAAGGCCTCAGGTACCAGAGTTGGTGGAACTAGAGCCAGAGCAACCATTTTTCTGAAGAAATTCCTTACTTCTTTATTTCCAGCATACTCAGTGACTAGACCAAGTCTCTGAACCTGCGAAAAAAAAAAATCGAAATTATTATGATTCGATTCCCTCCAGTTACTTAAATCTAGTTATGAAAGTACACACTAAAAACCTTCAATTTCATTAAGATCTTAATTTTCAACGTACATTTTAAAAATTCAGCGACAGTATTTAATTTTATTTTGTCATAATAAATGTTCATTTACCATGTACAATTTAAAATAATTTTAAATCCAAATTTTTTTTAATTGAATTCTAAGTACATAAATTTGTGTTTAAAATTTTATTGATTTTACTGATCTAAAAAATAAAAGGGGGGAGGAATACTTTTACTCACCTGCTTCCATATACATTGGCTGAAATGAAAGAAACAGCCTTTCACGACAACACCTTTAAATACTTCTTCCAGTGCAGCTATGCAGGCCGTCTCGAAGTCCATCATGACGAACTTCGGATGAAATATCAGACCATAGGAACGTGCATGTTCTTTTATCGCCGAGAATAACTCAATATATGTTTCTTTGGATTTGCTCCCGATCAAGCAAAACGCTAAGGGAAAAATCTTTCCTAAGTATGATCCGTGGATGGTATATAATTGCGAGAACAATTTTGGTACGATTTTAAATGTACCATCCATGTGAATGCTATCACTTTGGCAAAGTTTTTCCAAATCCTCTTCAGAACAAAACACCTGAAACAGAAATAAAAAAAAAAAAAAAAAAGAAATAGAAAAAGAAAAGAAAAAAAAGGGAAAAAAAAAAAAAAAAAAATGGGGGAGGAAAAAAAAAAAAAAAAAAAAAAAAAAAAAAAGAAAAAAAAAAAAAAAAAAAAAGAGTAGTGTAAAAATATTGCTTTAAAGATTACTAGTACGTGCATTTTCACTCAAAAATACAAGTTTATACTTTGATTCGTGAAAGCATAAACTCGCATGCAGAAAGATACAGAAAAATTAATATCACAATCCATAAAGTATGCATGCAATAAATGAACTCAATCCTTACCATCATTCGATTTTCTGGACCAATTATTTTGTCTATGATGAGGAACTACCGATTACCATCTCGAGTACTTGTCCACTCTCCGTTCAACGAAATGTCCTGGATGGTTTTAGGCAAACTAGGTCTTGTCGAGTTTCTGACTTTATATAATTCAGTTTTAATTTGTTGGAATGGTGGAATAGCGCTAGCTGTTTCAATATCAACGGCAATTTCTGACAAACATTTCCTAAAAATAGAATAATATGAATTCATTAGACAACCTCCACCTGATAATTTCATTTTTATTTGTGCGTAAAACATACAATATTTTTGAGAAATTGTAATTAATAGTTAGCTTAAAAAATATTACGTACTAAAAAAGAAGTGTATTTTTTAGCTAGGTTCTGATGGGAGAGGACAATTAGATAAAATTTCATGAAGTCCAGAACTAATTTAATGCCAAGAGTTATTTGAAGTTTTTTTTTCTTTAAAAGATGGGAAAAGAGGTTTTGCTTGATTTACAAGGTTTGTTTTTACTATGTCAAATATATTTATGTATAAGACGCATAAAAACATTATGATTGTTGTGTAGCTATGAAATTATTGGTTATATATATAACCAATAATGTTGTAATATTATAATAGAAAATATCGGATAATATCACAATATCAGGAATTTTTTATCTTTTTGAACCCTGTTTATGAGGAAAGCCTATGCGACCTTCTTTTCATTATGAAATAAAATTCAATTTTAAATATTTCAAACTTTCTGTGAACAAGAATTGCCCCTGATTCTGAGTATTTCTTGATCACTTCTGAGGGCCCATAATGGTCACCTTTTCTTTCATTCTTCGTTTTTTTTTCTTCAGATAATGTATTTTTAAAATGATAATACAGCAATAATTTATAAATACAGAGTTGGTCAAAATTAGAAGGACAACGGCTACATTTTTGGCTCTATTTGTTCGGAACATAGTAAACATTTTATGTATTTAAGATAATATGAATGAACGTCTTTATCAAATTAGTTTTATTGGAAATGTACTGGAATTTCGTATTAATAGAGTGAAGCTTGAATTCAGACATGTATGTAATATGATCCAGTTTTCATAATGGTATTTTTTAATTGATTATGGGCAATCTTTTATAATTTAAATTTCTCAAATGCTCTACATTCCATAATGATTTTTGGTATAAAAAAAGCATTAATTGCTTACATTTCACTGCATTATTTGAGAAACATTTTTTTCCTGTTTATTTTTCTGTTTTCCTAACAATGCTGAGCACCACCATAATATTAGATGAAATAAATGAATCTGCAAGTATGTATTAATTAAGCATCAGACAAGATGTTTTTTTTTTTTTCAAGAGAAGGAAGACTTAATGCTTCAAAGTCTTTAAAATCTTTGAATCATGTTCATTAACTTAATGTTTATTTTTCCCATTATTTAAAATATTTTTTGTATCTTTATATTGTTTGCAGTTAATTAAATATGATCAGTCATCTAATATAGTACTAAAATTGTATAAGCATCATCTTTTTCAGGTCATATTTACTACCAGAAACGTACATTATCAACAATTTTCCCGTTAGTAAAAAATTGTTCCTTCTATGAGGGGCAATATTTAATATACCTTAAAATGTATACATCAATAACATATTTTAATATTTACAATGCGTGTAAAAACACTTATCACACATCCAAAGCTAACACTGTGTTTAGTTCATTTTTTCTTTAAATTAGATAATAATTCAATTCTAAAAATGGGATAATGATATTTGTAAAAAAATACTTAGCGAATGCTTAACACGTATAAAATACTTCTCAATAAATTCAAAAGCGATTTTTCGTAATTTCGATAGTGCAAAAATTTTCAAATATTATTGTCAGAGATGTGAATACGAAAATGTTATTTCTTCACCACATTTATACAAATTTCTAATCTGTTGCTTGTAGTGATAATCAATCTATTTCAAAAATATCAGATTAATGAATTTTGCGCATAATGAGGCCCCAATTTCGGAATACTCATTCATATCCAGGATATTCGAAATCTAGGATTTCTTCTGTAAGTTCAAAAAAAAAATCTCCTTCATTTAAACGTTTAAAACCATTAACTTTCAGTTATTATTTTTTGAAAACACAATTTCTGAAAGCCTATTTTTACGCTTCTGCGGTCACACGTGTCATGCACAATTTGAACCTTATGCTATAGTTGTTTAGCTATCTTTTAGCATCTACTTTTAGTTTTACGATACTTCTATCTGTTTTCCTATTAGTATACCCTACAAAGCATATTGAGTCAAAATCTAATGTTATTTTAGTGAAAACTATTTATTAATGCATGAAAATTAAAACTAACGTTCGCGAATAATATAACGTTACACGTTATAAGCACAATTTTTATTTTTTAAAGATTGATCAATAGAAAAGGAGAAGAAAAAATAAAAGAAATCGGGAACAAATATTAATAAAATTGTGAGAACATATGAACTGTCGCACAACGCAATAATGTTCGCATTTTTTAAATTCTAAAATTTGGAAAGGTAGCGGTACAGAGAATTCCGAATACAGGATCACATATACAATATGCTAGTCCGAAAAAGTAAAACTTAAATAAAGCGCTTCAGTTCTCACATAAAATATACGTGCAGGCAAATTGTTACAAAAATTATAAGCATGACCAAAAAATGCAAAATGATTTTATTCCCAAAAAACTATACTGCAAAATTATTGTATCGATGATAAAATAGTAATTAAAACTTACTTGAAAATCCTTGGCACCGGTTCAGTTGCATTTGCTCGTATTTCATCCTTTATCTTCATTAAAAAGCTCTCTTTTTCAGCTTTCTTCACATCTGGCTCATGATTGTGAAAACCGTTTGAGCTATAAAATTCATTCTCCTGTAAGCATAATCTCGCTTTGCAATGTGGTTTTCGAACGCATGTCCAGTAACTTTTATTTTGTTTGCAATAGCTTAAATGATAATAATATTTTTTGTGGTTAAGAAGTTTTCCACCTCTTTTTGTTTACGAAAACGAAATGTCGGACATTTTTCAAGCGTAGAAATCCTGGTGTTTAGCACTGCAGAGCAGAAGTTGAAGTGTTATATTGAAAGTTAAAAGTTTGTGAAACTGGTTTGACCTTTCAGTCCCCGGTTTCTTGTCGTCGGAAGCCCTGTAGGAGGTGTATCTGACACCTGCGTCTCCATTGTAAACGGGCAGGTGTGCTCCATTGTATATTTTAGAGGGCGAAGACGGAAAAGGAGAAAATGGAAGCCACCATCACAGACACTTCGCGGCACCCCTCAGTCCTCACTTCTTCCTACGGCATGTTTTAGAACCCCTGCTACAGATATAGAGTTATCCAAGAGCGGGACAGTCGCCCCTCCTCCAGTGAGCGAAAAAAAAAACCCAAAAGCAATAGTCGCTAAAAATTTCAATGGCACAGTTGGCACCATTAATCCCCCCCCCCGTTGATTAAAATGAAAAAAAAAAGTGCAGGATGTGCGTATTTTTAAACTTGAAGTAAATGATATAATGTGCTCTTTGGTTTAAAATACAGTAGGCGCCGCTTAATGTGATCACTTTGGGACAAATACAATTGGATAACAATAACCGACTGATAACAATAACCGAAAAGAATCCAGGAGACACAAAATATGTAATGAATTTTTTCCAATTAAGGTGCATTTATTTTGGCAACCTCAAATTAAAATCACAATGTCTCAACTGACCGCAGTTTTAAATTATAAATTAGTAAATTAACAGAATGGAAAAATCTGAGTTATAAAAAGTTAAAGCTAAATTATGCAATTTTCAATCACATAGTAATAGGTGAAGTAAAATTGGACCGTTTTCCCTGCTATTCGTAATCCAGTTTCAAATCACATTCAGCTTTTCTATCTTTTCCAGCATAGTTTTGCTTGTTTAAATTTTAATTTAACTTCGCTTTGTTTTCAATCTCGACACAATTCTTTAACAGCTTACAAAGTAATGGCAACAATAGAGTTCCTACATCAATGCCTGCAACATGTCCAGCGACTAAATTTTTTTAGGTGCAAAAGAAAGTTTTCTTAGGGGGAGTCTGTGGTCACGGGGGGGGGGGGGGGACTCTCTGTAGCTTCATTCCTAAAAAAATTTTGAACTGCTATTGAAAACCGCAAAATGCTACACAGAAAGTTAGTCTCGTCAGGGTTTGCCTATGGTATTTCTGTTAATTGAGGAACAAAAACGGGGGAAAAATTGAAAGTTTATGAAAAAGTGATTACAATAAACGAAGACGCTGATTACACTATCCGACTTTTTTAACGTATGTTAATATGTAAGTGTTCCGGGACTTCGTAATTCTGATAACATTAAGCGAATGATAACATTAACCGTGATCACATTAAGCGGCGCCTACTGTATAACGAAAATAAGAGCAACTAGTTGGCAGTCAAATTTTCATAGATTTTTCCAAATGCGTTTAGATATATTTACTTGTGTGTGTGTGTGTGTGTGTGTGTGTGTGTGTGTGTGTGTGTGTGGAGTGAGAGATAGAAGGGAACATGTGCTCTTGACCCCCCCCCCCTCCCTCCCTCTACCGGAAAAATTTTTAATTATTGCAATTGTTTTTAAAAAATCATCTTATTACTTCACTTACTCCGTTCTTTCATTGTTATTTTTTATTGCCACGCATGTTTTGTTATATTTTGCGAATAATCTTGTTTCTTTTGAAATCTTCAAAACGTTTTGTGAATGGAAAAAGCCCGTACATCGCGTTTCAAAGACTGAAATGAATCATAATGTGCGTCACTAAGATAAATTAGGAATGTGCCTAACAATGCAACCCGAAACAGTATGTACAAAGCTTGAGTAGGAAGTTCTAAAAGCGCTATATGTAGCAGATTAGAGGAACGCTACAGCTACTCTGTAACAATGACTGTATTTCTACGTGACGTCACGGTTTTCCTTGGAAAAGCGCTGAAAATGACAGGTGAAATGAGGTCTTTGTGAAAAACCGAGTCAAAAAATCAGGGAGTCATGCTTGGTCACAAAGTTGATATTATTCTCTACTTCAAGCCCCCGAATTTAAATTTTTGGTTGGGTGGAAAATCTCAATTTGCCGAATGAAACTCCAAATTTGGCCGTGTGATAAAATATGGGTTTCACACATAGGTAGAAGAAAGTGGGACAGAGTGAAACTGCGGGGCAAAGTGAAATGGGGAAGTATTTACTTTGCTTTTAGCACTACCTATCTGGTAATATTTTAAATAGTAGCGCATGCAGTCTATTCGAGTCGGGGGGAAAATATCACCGAAGATTGAAGCATATGATAATACAGGCAATTTTCAAAAATTGATATTCATATTGTCATGTTTTGTAGTAAATCAAAAAAAAAAAAATAATAATAATAATAATAATAATTTGAATTTTGACCTCTTGAATTCAAATTATGTTTTTCGCAATCACGAGTGTGTGTGTGTATGTAGGCATGTGTGTTTATGTGTGTGTGGGGGGGGTATGTGTGTTTATGTGTGGGGGGGGTATGTGTGTTTGTGTGTAGGGGTATGTGTATGTGTGTGTAGGCTAGGCATGTGTGTTTGTGCCTGTGTGCAGGTATGAGTGTGTGGGTAGTTGTGTGTATGAGTGCTTGTGTGTGGTGGGGAATGTGTGTGTGTGTGTGTAGGCATATGTGTTTGTGTCTGTGTGTAGGCATGAGTGTGTGGGTAGTTGTGTGTAGGTGTGTGTGTGTATGTGCAGGTGTCTGTATGTATGTGTAGGTGTCTGTATGTATGTGTGGGTGTCTGTATCTATGCGTGTGTATGTATGTATGTATGTGTTTGAGTGTGTGTATGTGTTTGTGTGTGTGTAGGTGTATGTATTTGTGTGCGCGCGCGCGTGTGTGTGTGTGTGTAGTTGTGCATGTATGCGCGTGTGTGTAGCATATTGACGCAACCTGGAGATGGCTTTCGCTAGAGAAACAGCTTCGTGAGGAGCCGGTCGACGGTGATGCTGCAGAGGGTGCTAGCGGGAAAATAAAATGATAGCACATCAAAACAGTCAAGTGAGAACAATAAGCAATCGTGATTGCTCAAAAAAAAAAAAAAAAATGTTAATATAAAATGATAAAGTTCTTTTCATTAACATTTTAAATGAAAATTGAGACCTTCTAATATTCGGTGAAGTAGTTATTTAGTTAATATTAAGTTTATTTGTATTTGAAATATTTTGTACAATTAGTCAAGTACATGCAGGGCAAAGTGGATGGGACAAAGTGAAATAGTTTATTTTGAATACTCACTCAATGATTTACTAAATTACTTACATATTCAGTGATTAACCAATTCATTTACATTCCTCTTTTTAGTAACTCACTTATTTATTCATTCATTCACTTACTTTCTTACTCATTCACTCATTTACTTTTTTTCATACATTGTGTTGTTGTCGTGTGCCTGCAAGGCTGGCAATTTGGGGTGCGTTGCTTCACTTTTCAAACTGTACCGTAATTTGGTGTGAAGTACGACTTCTACAGTACGCACCTGCCATAAGGACTCGTTTACAGACTAGGCAATCGTTCACAGCATAACAACACATTCACACAAATAAAGAACAAGGACAGGAGAGAGAAAGTACGTCCATGCCCGAGCCGGGATTCGAACCCGGACCTTCCTGACTCAGTCAGACTTTTCTGAAATTAATTAATTAATTAATTAAACTTTTCGTTTATTGTTTCGGTATCTTTTCATTGATTCATTAAACCTTTTATTTACTGATTCATTTGATCAAAACTATTTTTTATAATCGAATAGAATACCTTTCATTAGAAAAATATTCTATTTTTCACTTTGCCCCATGAAAAAAAGAAAAGGGAAATTTTTGAAGAATTTGGAAAACGCAAATTTAGTTCCAAAAATAAAAATGCTGTTTCAATGCTAGTTTTATTTTCGATACAATGTTCTTTCTTTATGTACTGTAATTTTCAAAACCAATTACCATTTTGTTAATTTTGAAAAAGCTCAATTATCTTAACTATTTTACTTTGCCCTACATTCCCCTACATCTACAGAAAGAAACATTCGGGCATTTGAAAACTGCAATGTTGCAATTATATCTCCTAATTTGCCGAATAAGGACATTTTTGTAAGGTCACAGTGACCTCCCGTGACCTCTCATCGGGTCTCCCCTGCAGGGGTGCTAACCCCCTAAAAGTAAGAGCGCACCCCTCCTAAATATCGCAAAGACGCCCACATAAAAAGGCAAGAGCCTCCCCCCCCCTTCCCAATGCGAAAAATACCTGTCAAAACACCCCGCTTAAAAATTTCAATGGCGCAGTTTGCGCCACGACCCTCTATGGTGGGCACCCCTGCTCCCCTGATTTTGGGTCGTGGTGGCCTGATCGGTAAGGCATCGGACTTGTGACCGGAGGGTCTCGGGTTCGATCCTCGCTGGTCGATGATCCGCCGTCTTCATTAATGGTGACTGGGGGACGTTAAATATGCTCGTGGTCACAAACTCCTCCAAGTGAAATGATACCTCTGGGTGAGCTGGACCAGGGATTGCTTGGTTTCTGGTCTGGCTCAAAAAATCAGAGCTGTCTCTAGGGTCCCACCTACTGGATAAGCCGCAAATAGTGGCAGATACGGGAGACTCTGGAGTGAAAAGTGCCCCCCCTGACTGCAAATTAAGAAAATACAATGTAAGAAATTATATGCTCCACGCGGTTACATTGCGTAACACTTGACAGGGATCCCAAGATTAATAACGTGGGATCTCCATAATTGCCTAATGGGGCTTTCCGCGATTGCCTACTGCGCAGATGCATGAGAGCACCTAGGTTATATGGCTATAGACAGTCGTGAAGGCAAGACTGAAAAAAACCTCCTGACCGAATAGCGGGATAACTTTATGGCATATCTCTTGACCGCTATTCCGGAAAAAGAGCAAATTGGCTGCCCATCATGTATATTGTGAGTAGAAAAATAAATTAGTTTGCGTGTGTTGTGAACGTGGTCTCTTCAATTCTCTCCCTTTCCAAAAGTTGATTTATGAAAAATGTGAAAAAGAAGAAATGGCGAAGATCCTCTTCATACAATGAGTGTAGAAATAGTGCATTCACCTGTAGTGTCAAAAAACTCTTTTTCTCTTAATTTCCATGACGTATACATCTTTTCACCTTTACCAATAAATAAATGAATAAATAAATAAGTAACTTTTATATCGATATTGCAAAATGAGTAAATAAAAAAAATAATTTTTCTGTAGTAAAAATACTGTGATATTCTGAGCCCTCTCTTTAGATACATACTATACTATTACAGTGAAACCTGTGTAAATTGACCACTTGCGGTGCACTACTTTAGCCGTCAATTTAAACAGGTGGTCAACTTATAGAGGTTGAATTATATGACATAGCTCTAATTCTGTGCCTTAAAATAGCGATCAACTTAGGCAGGTGGTCAACTTACAAAGGTGGTCAACTTGACAGGTTTTACTGTATGTTTAGTCATTAGCGCAGTTAGAATTGACCTTCTGGGCGGAGGGGCTTAGCCATAGCAGTCTTTACATGTCTATATACTACTATATTAGCAGTGGTGCCCCCGCCCCAAAGGCGATGGCGCAGCCCCCTCAAATACTGCGGAGTATCCCTCTTTTTAACAAGAGCCCCCAAAATTAGATCATAAATCTTGCCAAATTACCCCTCTCCCCTCCCTAAAAATTTCAAACTGATTTAACTGATGTAGCTGATTTAACGAATAAACAAAGGCTACTTTACCCAAAGTGGTAAAGCTTTAACGATTTTCAGTTTTTCAAATAATTCTCTGTTATGTACAAATTATGTAAAATGTATTTATTTTAGCTGCACGTTAGTATCGTTTTACCCTCGCAAATTAATTCATTAAAATGAAGCTACAACCTTTTCCACAATTTTATACTTTTTATTTGCCTATTCAACTAAATTTCTTCAATAATAACATGGTGCCCACCCCCCCTAAGAGCAAGGGCCCACCCCTACATATGACGAAGACCCTCCCGAGAGAAAAAGCCTCCCAAATAAGAAAAACACCCCTAAAACGCTTTCTTAACATTTTAGTGGCGCAGCAGTCTGTGCCCCCCCCCCAGGTGGGCACCCCATATAATAAAGTTGAATTTCATTTACAGCTCTTTTGTTTTTGCCTTCTTTAATAACTTTACTAGCCGGCGTTTATGTCAGAATTTATTCTATGTCGAGGCCAAAGTTAACGTTATTAGTTATCAGTAAGTCCAAATCATGTCCTGCTGTAAGGAAACTCGCCGAAAACAAAGCGGAAAAAAGTAAATAAATAAACAATGAATACCAAATACACCACTGTTTGTTTATTTTACAGATAACGGTATCCAAAGATAGATTATCATTAAAGTTCTCATTTTGTCAAAGATCATACCAACACAAATATTTTGTGTTATCATTAAACAAGGTAAATAAATACAATTTCCTTCAAAAATCACGCGTTTAACAACATAAACTCAGAGTTAATTCAAATTCATACATTACTAAAACTTTGAAGCGTATAAAACATTGATTTTTAATATTTTTTTTTTCTACTCATGAAGAGGTGCATAGGGAGAGAGGGGATGGCACATGAGAGCATTTTTTTTTATTTCTGTATTTTTTCAAAAATACCACTCCAATTTTACACACGAAAAAAGTGTTCGTGTTTTAATAGTCTTTTTTTTTCTTTACCTTTTTCTGTCTTGTGCATTTTTTTGAGATTTTCAAATAAAATGTTTGTTTAGCTCCTTAATATTGAGTAAAAATGACTTGAATCGTTCACACGTGCCACTATGGTTGGGAAAGGGGGGAGGGGAGGGGATAGGTTTCGCGCACATATGAAGAACATTCAAAAACAGAAAAAGAGGCAGCCCTAAGCATCCAGCCTTTAGCACTGATTTGAATTTTGACATCTTGAACTCAAATTATGTTTTTCTCTTGTAACGGGCCCCCAGTTTTCGACTAGGCTGACATGGCCTCTCGTCGGCCCTGGAGATCTTCCCCCTGCTTAAAAGAAAAGAGAAAAATACGAGGCGTATCCAGAAAGTAAGTACCGTTTTGAAAAAAAGCTATAATTTTTTTTTTTTTTAAGATTATTTAATGTTTACATGAAAGATCATACCTTAAATTATTTTTCAACATAGTTTCCACCATTGTTGAGGCACTTGTCGTAGCGGCTCACCAGCTTATTTATACCTGCCTCAAAGAAACTTGCCGCCAATGAAGAGAGCCATAAATTTACAGCGTTTTTTTGCGTCGTCATCACAAGCAAAGCGCCTACCTCCAAGTTCTCGTTTCATGTGCAGGAACAAGTGGAAATCAGACGGTGCCAAGTCTGGGCTGTACGGCGGGTGATTGAACTGCTCCCAACCGAACTGTTCAATTAGTCTTTGAGTGTCACGAGCAGTATGGGGCCGAGCATTGTCATGCAGCAACACAATTCCTTCACTGAGCATTCCTCTGCGTTTGCATTCAAAAACCGGATCACAGAACGAATTTCACAATCGGCGGGATCATCGATTTTTTTAAACATTATATACGGCCACAGTAAACGCAAAACACAAGACAAATCAACCGTAATGGCGCGAGTTTGTAGACGATGAACAGAGGAAACAAGTACGCATGCACTGAGCGCCGACAGCAGCGCTGCAGCGGCATTAGAACGAAACGGTACTTACTTTCCGGATACGCCTCGTACACATAAAAAAAACCCCTAAAATGTTAATGGCACAGTGCCATCAGTGGCGGCGATTCAGGCTTATAAGTGCGGCGGCACACATTTTTTTGGGAGGAGAAGGTTTTCTTAGGGTGATTTAAGAGCGGGGGGAGGGGGGGGGGGCTTCGGAGGCTCTTCGGAGGAAATTCTTTGAAATTGAAATCTTCTTAAAAGTAACTTTTTGGGTGATTTTGATGATGTGATGGTAAGTGGGGACTCATTCCAGAAAAAAAAGTGTCTTAAAAACGCATATCTAGACCATTTTTATCAAACTCACGAAAAAAAGATTCTTGGGTTCTCCCACAAAAATTTGCAGAGTTTAATATTTGAAACGTTGTTTTAGACTATCTTTGGGTGACTTATGGAGGAAAAAAGGGATTAAGAGGCTCTCCCCGGTAATTTTTTGACCTGATTGAAGTCGTAAAAACCAGGGCTGCGGAGTCGGAAGGAAAATGGCCGACTCCGACCCCGACTCCGACTCCTGGATTTTGAAACGCCCGACTCCGACTCCGACTCCGGATTTTTGAAAAAAAAATTTAATTGTATTTTTTCAACTCGCTCTCTCCCTTCAGGGGAAGGGGGAAAACCTCTAAACAAAGATTGAAATATTAATTCCTTTTCATGAAAATTTCGCATTTTGTTTTTTATTGTAAACCCAAGACGCATACAACGTTAGAAATTCAATTTAAAAATCAAATTTTTCAATAGTTACGAGTAAAAAAGTGAGATGACTTAAAAATCCCTTTTAAAAAATTTGAAAAGGATTATCTGTAATTTTCCCCCTTTTAATGTTTAACAAATAGATATTGATCAAATCGCGTGCTTTCAATTTTTGAAAGCTGTAACTTAAGAGAAAAAAAGCTTTTTTTCTAAATCCAAGTTCTTGAGAGGGGGTGGTTTGCCCCGGGTGACACCCATCTGGTAGATGACACCCAAAGTTAATTTCAGACTTTATAAAAAATATAAATATTTTAATCCTGAAAATTTTCACGAATATATTTTAAATTATATTTTATCAACAAAATTTCAACGAAAATAGGGCACATATACGTCAGGAGCTAATTTTACACAAAATGCGGCGGCATACAAATTTATACGAATAGCTTTTACTATATCTATATTTCTTCTTCGCTAAATTTTTAATTTAAATTTTATTGTCTGCTTTAGAATTCATCTTAATATGAAGATTTTAAGATTAACTGCAATTATTGAGTGTTGTAATCAAGAAATCATTTACATTTATTTTGTTCCATACTTTTTAGCGAGAACCAAGCTTATAGAAATAGTCTTAATAAAGAAAGAAACATTAGATAATTTCATTGAATCTTTTGGATTCGTGCTTTCGTGCCAGAACTTCTTTGAAGTTGCCGATCACCCTTAAACGTTTCAACCTTAGCTACGGGACTTGACAGACTAATTTGTTACGTTTCTTTTACTATTTTATAACTGAGATCGAACAAAACACTGTATTTCTATTTTTATTTGCAAGTGATTACTTGAAAATGTTAGGCAACAAAACCGTTTGCTGACAGTTGCTACTAGTTAAGTTAAAAAGCAAGCAAATTAGGGGACGGCTACAGAAAGTTCGGTAAGCATTCAAGCTAGCTGATTGCCATAATGGCAGTTATTTTCTCATTAGTATCTTTTTATGCATCTAATCGAACCAATTGGTAGTCAGTTTTTAAAAAATGCAAGGGGAGTCAGTGAAAAGGAAAGAAAAAAAGAAGCCCGGAGTCGGAGTTGGAGTTTTCTAACGACTCCGACTCCGACTCCTTTACCCCAAAATCAGTCCGACTCTTCGACTCCGACTCCGACTCCGACTCCACAGCCCTGGTAAAAACTCAATTTTAGACTTTCTTCTGTGACTTCAGGAGGAAGGTTCGAGGCACTAGCCTGGATTTTTTTTCCAAAGTAGGGTCATAAAAACACAGTGTTTCATATCTTTGCAGACGTAAGAGTAGGAAGGGGAGGGGGGGGGGGGGATTACCTTCCTAGAAAAAAAATCCTAAAGTCTGAATAACGCAAATTTAGGCTATCTTTGAAATTAGAAAATGGGTTTGGGGACTCTCCACCGGAATTTTTTCCAAACTAAAGTCTTAAAATTGCCATTTTAAGTTATCTGTGGTAAGGTTTGGGTTCGGATGATCTCCTGGCAATTTTTTTTTGAAATTAATTCAAAAAAAAAAACGTGATAATGGAAAAAGTGTGGTGGCTCCCCCCCCCCCCCCCCCGCTATTGATTTGCCGAGACGGATTGTCATACACACAGGCATATTTCAATGCAGCAAGTTCCTGATTCCTCCCTATGTGACGATGTTTGAGGATGACGGATCAGGATGAGAGAGAAAAACTCCGCGCAACCGGAGAACACCGGATCCAAAATGGCCTCATTTCCACAATGACTTTCTCATTCTGAAGGAGGCGAGTCACCGGTTTCAACTAGTTCGATCCTATTTTGTGTGAGGTCAAAAGAATGCAGCTGAGAGCGCTATTCATGTCACTATACGCATTCGAGCAGCGAAAACTTGAATCATTTAGTTTCGTTTTTACGACTTCCTCAACGAGAACAATTTTTCTTCTCACGAAAGAATAAAATATGGAATTTTATGATTAGGTAGAGTGCATGATTTTGAAAGATACATTTTTTGAGAGTGAACAATATCAAATTTCTGTTATGGCCAGGGGCACCCCAATGGGGAAGTCACGGGTGGTCATCATGACCTCCCATCCTCACCATGACCGTGAGCCGTGTTTTTTAAATGCTCAAATGTCCCTTTTCGTTAGATGTGTGTTTGTGTGCTTACCTTTGTGTCATCATTCGGCAAAATTTAAAGTTACATTCGGCAACATGAGAATTACTCTCCCACTCCTAAATTTATGTTCGGAGCGTCTCGGAGCAAGGACTATAGTGCTCCTCCTTAAACTCTACAGGGCACCTTCCTCCCCCAGAACCTGAGCGCTTCCAAAACAAGGTAAAAAAAAAACCCTCTCAGATTACCCCCTCCCCTCCCTCAAAAAAAGTCAATGGCACACTCTGAGCGATGGACCCCCCCCCCTCGTGGGCACTCATGTACAAACACACTCACGCAAATGATTTGCGTATGTGAAGGGGAAATACTTATTACAAGCGCGAATTCCTACGGAAGTTATAGGGGTTCGCAACAACCCTTTAATTTGACCAAAGAATGTTCCTGATTGCCTAGAATGTAAGAACCCTGTATTGTTTAGAATTTCCACTGATTCGTAAATGATCTGAATTTCTACCAAATCAATAAAAAAATCCCTGAAAAAAAAATAATTTGAATTTTGTCATCTTGAATTCAAATTTTGTTTTTCGCAATCACGAGTGTGTGTGTATATGTAAGCGTGTGTATTTGTGTGTGGTGGGTATGTGTGTGTAGGCATGTGTGTTTGTGTCTGTGTGCAGGCATGAGTGTGTGGATAGTTGTGTGTATGTGTGTGTGTGGGGGTATGTGTATGTGTGTGTAGGCATATGTGTTTGTGTCTGTGTGCAGGCATGAGTGTGTGGGTAGTTGTGTGTATGTGAGTGTGTGTGTGTGTTTGTGTATGTGTGTAGGTGTATATATATATATATATATATATATGTGTGTGTGTAGGTGCGTGTATGTATGCGTGTAAGTGTAGGATATTGACGAAACCTGGAGACGGTTTTCGCTAGAGGTGCAGCATCGTGAGGACCCGGTCGACGGTGATGCTGTGGAGGGTGGCGGTGGGAAAAATGATAGGACATCAAAAACAGTCAAATAAAAGCAATAAGCAATCGTGATTGCTCAAAAAAAAAAAAAAAATGAAAAAATGTGTACGCGAACTTAACCCCCGTGAACTGCGAGTCCTGCCATTGAGGCGGTGGATCAAGACACTTTTGCTCCGGATGTTCTTTCTCCTCTTTCTGAAGTAAATTCTTTCATGTGTTCTTTATATGTAATCTGTACTGTAATAAAAAATATATTATGCGTAACGAAGGCGCTACGCTATTGTAGTGCTGTTGTGGTCAGCGAACTTATTTTTGAATGCGTTTTTTTTTTCGATATTCAGGTACATAATTTTATTTTGTTGGATTTTTCTATTGGGTTTTTTTTTCCTTATTTCTACAACGTTTGTTTTTGTTCATATAGTTAAAGACAGTTACTTATCCTAGTAAATAATTTCATTTGTCGTGTTATTCAACTGTGATTGTTCTTTACAGCGTTTTTATTATTGTATTGTTTATTTGGCGAAACATTTTAAATTACAGAAAAAAAACCACTTCACCCGCTAAAGAGCAGGGTTACGGTAGCGTGGTTGCTTGGCGCGTTAAGCGATGAACTATACAGTTGAAGGATTATTTTGAGTTTTAAAGCTAATGTTAATATTTTTTTGTGTATTGGCGAATAGTTTTCAATTCCAAAGAGACTCTAATAGGTTTTTGAAAATGTGTGTACGCATTTTGGTTGAAAAAAAAGATCATTTCAAATCAGATGGGATGGAAGGGATCGTGAAATTTTTTTTTTTTTAATTCAACGGACTTTTTTTTGAATTCTTAGCACGGGCATCGCCGTGCGGGTACTGCTAGTTCATTATATTCAAAGCTTAAAGGGTATCTTTCGTCTGAATTTAGCAATAACTAAAACGAAAGTAATGTCATTAAATTTTAGTCATTTCTATAAATGTTGCAAAAATTATACACACACTAGCTGCGTCGCCCGGCTTTGCACGGTCCACCTCGAAAATAAAAGTTATGTCAAGTGACGCGAGTTCAACACTCAGGCTTGAACCAAAAAAAAAAAAAGTCAGTGAAATTTTGTGGCAGATTGCGGAAAACCCCCATAAAGTAAACATTTTAAATCCCCTGATTACAGGAAAAGCCTCAAAACAAAAACAAGAATTTTACCTGAGCATATTCGAGAAAAAAATGGCAACAGATCTTTCATCTCAATGATTTTCTTCACGCTCACATACATTTTAATAAAAGCATTGTTGCGGAAAGTTGAGATGAAGCACTGAATAATAATTTAAATGGAGGAAAGCCTTCGAAAAATAGGGATTTGATTTTGAAATCTAAGAGTCATAATTAATAGTTTTTAATTGATATCTCCGCTAATTATTATCGGAGGATTATGTTAAATAGCTAAGCATGAAGACGGGAGGATTACGAATCCATCGATACCTGGTTCGATGGTCAGTTCACTGTCGTTCGGGAGAAGAAGCTTGGACATAGATAGATAGATAGATAGATACTCAGATTTTATATGTATAAGATAAAGCGACTTGATTTGTTATTTCCATTGTGAATCATAGGACCGATGACGGAGGGGTTAAACCCAGAAATATTCCCGCTTTTATGTTTTAAACCATTTACCACCTTAAGTAAGTATATATATTTATGAAAGGACAGGTATCTCCCCTCAATGTAAATTCTGATTGGGATAATGCTGTGAATGTAAGGAATTTACTATTTTGAGACATTTACTAGAAGATGATACGCTATTTTTTAAACTCAATTTCTGCTCCATTAAAATGCCTTTATCAGTATTTGAAAGCAAACTTAACAATCATTTCAAAAATAATTGAGAATGATAGACGCAGTGGAGAGTCCTTTTTAATCAAAAGGTATTCTTTTGTAGCTTGGCTTCCTGTTCCCCAGTCTGGGCACTTAAAATCGTCTGCTAAGAAAAAGGTATTTTTGGCAGCGGTTTCAAAGTTAACTGGGTGAAGTACCTCCGAAAGAAAACAATCCAACTGCGTCACCGTAGTTGGCCAAGAACCAAAATATTCCAGAGAAAAATCTTCATTGTGGAGCATTCTGGTAACGAGAATTAACGATCCTAGCAACTAATTTAAACAACAAGATTCGATTCTATTTACGATTGAGAATCTAAATTTTATTTTGCCACCTGAGAATGTATAATACCGTTCGAATATTTTGGATGCTGAATCAAAATGCAAATTAGGGGCTGTCCGCTAAAAATGTCACGCTTTGAGGAAGGGGGGTCATGAAGTTGTGACATGGGGAGGGAGGGAGTGAGGGAGGGAGGGGAAACACGAAGTGTGACATCACGCTTTTTTATGAGCATATGTTTATAAACAAAATAATAGTTTAAAAAACTAAAAAAACACGCTTTCGTAGCAAAATGAACTAATAAGTGAAAAATAATCTTTGGATGATAGTAGTTGACCAATCACTTAATTTTAATGTAATACAAAAAACAGTGGGGTGCTGTCTATTTCCTTTTTTGCATGGACAACAAATGGAAGAAATTCAAGACAACTGATAAGAAGCTCCCCACGCTTTTTTATATTACATTAAAATTAAGTGATTGGTCAACTACTATCATCCAAAGATTATTTTTCACTTTTTAGTTCATTTTCCTACAAAACGTGTTTTTTTAGTTTTTTAAACTATTATTTTATTTTTCTGTTTTTTAGTCTTATGTTGGAGAATTATCAGGAAGAATTGCAATTACTTCTTTTCGTAAAAGTCTTAGTACTGCAATATTTTTTACTTTCATTAAGTTTGACAAAGTTTTATATACAGAATATGACTGGTAATGTGGACGAGCAAAACATTTTGAATTCTATTTCGAAAAGTTGATCTATAAACAGAAATTTATACCAAGTCCATGTGCAGTTTATATGCATTTTTATATACAGTTGAAATATTTATCCAGAATTGACGAAATTATTCATAAAACGAGTGCGAGGTAATATCTTAAAGTTAAGACAAGGGCACCCCGATGGGAAGCTACCATGAGTCATCCATGTATGTTTGCGGAAATCATATTTATATTACTTTGAAAATTTGAGATGCATTTGAATAAAAGTTTTGTTCAACAATGGTCTGATCAGCAATGAATTTTCAATTGAAGGCTCACCTAAATTTTGCCATGAAATTAGTTAAAAACAATTATATTTCATGTTCTAATTGCCTTGGAACATTGGAACAAATTTTGTCTGATGCAGAAAAATTAAAGGTTTTTATAGATATTTTAAAATAATTTTTGCAAGCATTTTTTAATGTTTTTTTTTTAATTTTTCCTTTTCCACATTGTTGGATTTATGCCAAAATATTGATTAAAATTGGAGGAAACTAACAATTAAAAGAGTTAATTAATTAATTTGATTATAGAATATTGCACTGTCATCGGGTCTGAGGTCGCGAGCCAAATTTCAAAAGAATCCTATTGCAGGAAGTGGGCGAAATTTGAGCTGCAAAATTCCGTTACAAGATACATACATACATACATGCATACAGGTGAAGCTAATAAAAGCGTGTTAAAAATAGCGTGACATGTGACAAAGGGGAGGGAAGGTGAAGTGTGACACCTGAGACAAGGGGGGGGGGCGGGAATAAAAAAAAATGCTGGAAAAAAGTGTGACAACATTTACGTGCAGCTCCAAAGCTTTTCTTTTGCTGTAGCAACCAGTTTTGATTTTTGTGCCAATGTTAGGTAAGAAGGATTTGGTGCAAACTATACTGGGAGTTCAGTTAGTTATAACATGCATTTATTTCCGGTTTAAGTTTATTTTTAACACAATTTTAGAAGCAAAGCTTTCATTATGTCTAAAACATACAGCATTCTATAATAGTATATATTGATCAATCTATCAAAATACGTTGCAAAGTTATATTAATACTCACGAGGGTATTTTAAATCAAGAAGCAATGTTTTCATAAATAATACGAGATTCCTATTTGCTTTTTTTTTCTTTCATATTAATTTCAAGTTGTGACCCGATTTTAAGTTGCAATGCTTGGTTTTAATTTTTCAAGGCATAATTTCTATACCTCAGAAACAGACTAACGTAAGTCCAAAATCTGAGATTTTCTGTTTATTAGTTCATTGTATGCAGAATCCTATTCCTTATCGAGTCATATGAACGAAATCCAAAAAAAAAAAAAAATTAAAAATTAATTTGAATTTTGACATTTTTAATTCAAATTATGTTTTTCGCAATTACGAGTGTGTGTGTGGGGGGGGGGGATATGTGTGCTTGTGTGTATGGGATATGTGTGTGTAGGCATGTGTGTTTGTGTCTGTGTGCAGGCATGAAAGTGTGGGTAGTTTTGTGTGTGTGTGTGTAGGTTTTTGTGTGTGTATATGTGTAAGTGTCTGTATGTATGTATTTGTGTGTGTGTGTGTGTGTAGTTGTGTATGTATGCGCGTGTGTGTAGGACATGGATGCAACCTGGAGACGGTTTTCGCTATAGGAGCAACAGCGTGAGGAGCTCGCCTGTCCACGGTGATGGTGCAGAGGGTGGCGGTGGGAAAAATCAAAGAACCTCAAAAACAGTCAAATGAAAGCAATAAGCAATCGTGATTGCTCAAAAAAAAAATTAATTTGAATTTTGACATCTTGAATTCAAATTATGTTTTTTGCAATCACGTGTTTTTCTGCGTGTGTGCAGTCATGTGTGTGTGGGTATGTGTGTATGTATGTGTGTGTGAGTGTGTGTGAGTGTGTGCAGGCGTGTGTGTGTGAGTGTGTATGTGTGTGTAGGCGAGTGTTTGTGTCTGTGTGCAGGCATGAGTGTGTGTGTATTTGTGTATGTGTGGGTATGTGTGTACGTGTGTGTGGGTATGTGTGGTTGTGGGTATGTGTGTATGTGTGTGTGGGTATGTGTGCATGTGTGTGTGAGTGTGTGTGTGTAGACATGCGTGTGTGTATGTATGCGTGTAGGATATGGACGCAACCTGGAGACGGTTTTCGCTATAGAAGCAGCATCGTGAGGCCGGCCGGTCGACGGTGGTGCTGGCAGAGGGTGCTGGCGGGAAAATAAAATCAAAGGAACGTCAAAACCGTCAAGTGAGAACAATAAGCAATCGTGATTGCTCAAAAAAAACTTTTGTTATAATCTACCAGTGTTATAAGAGCCCAAGTCCAATCATTTGTGTGCACCAAGCGATTGTTTTCCCGCTCTCCTGTAAAGTAGCTGTTATGTATTCTCCGATTTTCACGAGAAGGCACTTCGCCACGCCTCCTCGAACACAGAGTTCCATTTTACGCGGGGGTGATAAGTAAGCAATCCACGCGCTTCTAAAGGAGACAAAACCAGACACCTTAACTTGGGCGTGCATTTTAATGTGCAAAAGAGTCTTAGTGTCCGTTACATCACTTGCTTTACTTGTCTGTTGTCATTTTAATTATTGTTACATTTTTAAAAATTGCTTTTACAACAAATGATCCGAATACACCTTCCGCCCAAAACAGCGAAATAGAATCATTGGATACCACGTGACGAGGGAAGAGTCAAGTGCTTTCTCCTAGAAAACGGACAATAACTAGAGTCAATCTGGCTCAGAGGTACAGATTTTTCCTTAATAAGGAACCATTGGAGTATTTTTTATAATTTAATTCAATTTTAATGTGAGTCATTTTATTTTTCGAAGTTTTCTCAACAATATCGATTGCGGTCTTTCAATAAAAAAAAAAGTACTTATTTATTCAAACTTATACAACAAGGAGTATATTCGGATCTCAATAACTCGAAGCTTATAAATTGAATATTCCTTTACTTCAAAGTCTTCATTGGGTCTCAAACTCTTGAGACTGTTGTGGAAACTTCCCTTAACTCAAACGTTTTAGAACTTCGAGTTTAGACTTGGGACGTCGAGTTATCGTGAGCTGACTGTATTTCCGTGATTGAAATTGAAACTAATTTCGAAGTTAGTCATTTTTATTTCTAACTAGCTGCGTTGCCCGGCTTTGTACGATCTACCTCGAAAATAGAAGGTATGTCAAGTGACACGTGTTCAACAATCAGGCTTCAATTAGAGAAAAAAATACTGTAAAATGTCCGTCAAAATAATCATTCTTAAAGAAAGAAAACGGCAAATCAAAAATTTCCGAATAAATTAAACGCAACCTTTCATAAATACAACTAAAATAAAAAAAAGAAAGAAGATAAATTGCCAATAATAATCAAAAGGGGAAATTTTGTACCTCAAAACAAAAACAGAATTTTATTTAGTCACAGCCGAGAAAAAAAAAAAAAAAGTGGCAACCTTCTGAACGCTAATTTAAAATGAGATCGCGTAAACGATAGTTTTCCTATACCAAAAAGTAGTTACATTAGGCTTAAAAGCGCTTTTTAATTTTTCCCCGCTAATTTTACAGCCTTTTTTATTGAAATTCCAAAGAAGTGAAGGAACTCATTGGGTATTTTTCACGGGCTTTCGAATGGCGTTAAAATCGGACTGATCGGATAATTATTTCGGGTAGAAAGAGCCATTTAATGCCATTTTCGGGTCCTTAAATTAAAATTCCTACCGTTCGGTTCTTTTTTGGCGTTCGACCCCCCCCCCCCCTACATTCCTTCTCGGGTGCCCAAGTACCTTCCAGCCAAATTTGGTCGAGATCCGACAAAAACTGTGGATTTATATAGGGAACATACGCACACACACATACACATTCTTTGTTTTATTTATATAGATATGGTATTGATGGTGGGTCTTACAATTTTTTTTATTACTTAACCATCTTTGCTAAAATTAAAACAATAAAAAGAAATGATGTCAATTAACTGGGAAAATCTTTTCTAATTAGATCTTTTACACAAATTATAACCGTGACAACAGAACCAAACATTTTTTTAAACTGAGAAAAAAAATGAATGCGTGCATGCTACTCCTCATTCTTGTCTTTCACCGAATGTTTTGATCTGCTGCAGGCATGGTCAACAGGTCAATCACGATCGATTAGTCGATCACGGATTGATTTCCTTTCGATCTTCGGATGTGTTGTACGATTGTCTCTCTCTCTCTCTACTCAGTGACTTCACACAACCACAGTCGAAATTTCGCTTTTTTTTCTAAAGATGACCGGGAGCTGCGTTTTTTGAAAGCGTCCGGTTGGCCTAATGGCTAAGGTGCTGAACTGCGCTTTCGGAGGTTGCGAGTTCGTGCCTCACTTTCGAATATTAAATAGAGAATTCGATTTAAACATGTCTAATGATCGAAATCTTAGCACAACGGGATATAAAACTACATTTGATGCAGTCTTTATATGGTATTAAAATAGATTTAAATCAAAATTGTTTGTTCCCTATTTCAGTTACCATAATCAGTTTTGGAATACGATGATAATAATGATGATGGTGATGGAAGCGCTGTTGAAATTGTTTATAAAAATTCATAAGTTTCATTGGCATTCATTTCAAAGAATATCAATGGGGTGGTTTCCTTCGTCAAAAGTACTACTTTTAGTCATTGAAATGGATAGAATAAGCAAAAAAAAAAAAAAACCATGGACCAAGAAAATACTTTCATTTTGCCTATAGTCTTTTTTAAATTAATTTTTTAAAATGTCCGATTTTTCAAACAAGGCGTGGTCTTTATGACGTCAAATGATGCAATTTGCCGCATCTTTCTACTACGTTTCCACGTTATGATAATCAAGCAGCGAATTAAAATTGCGCTCTACGCTTGCTATCTACCATATCGTTGCCAATACACGTGAGTGAAGATGTGAATTAAATATTTTGCACTATGAATGGCAACACTGAATGGCATTTCATCATTTGTGATGTCATCGGCAAAAGCCGTAAGCAATGAAAGCGCCCCGATTTAAGTGATTTTTTTTTTAAATATTAAACGTAAACAAATTTATCAAAAAATGGTCAGATCCTATGTTTTTAAACATGCTCTTTCAGAAAAAAATAATTTTAAAATTTTGGAAACGACCCCATTACATAAATTTCATATTTCATGTGTATGGAAATTTACGTTTTAAGCAACAGATTGCAATTTTAGTATGTGAAATAATATGCGTTATTTTTCATGCATAATAGTGCATTCGATGAAAATTGTAATGAAATTTTTGTGTTAATAGTTTATAATAATGAATTAAAAAACACTTCATTTAAAAGTATCTCCTCCACAATAAAATATTTCCTGACGATTCAAGAAATACACACGTGATTGTTCAAGGTTTCACTTCTGTCGGCACTCCCGGAGTGCTTTTTTCTTTCATTTTTAAAAATTCCGTTTTTGGGGAAGAATTCAAATGTTTTTGAGGAGAAATAATTATTTTAAAAAATCAAATAAAAATGGTTGAAATAATATTCTAGAACGGTGTTCCGGAACGTCGTATCGGCACGCTCTTCATCCATAAATAATTATTGCAATCAAAATGTCACGTTTAAAGCTAAAAATAGCGCTAAATGTGCGAAAAATATTTAGTAAAGACATGTGGCAACCTTCATAAATAAATATTATCTAACATTTAACTCTTAACTTGATGCAAACAATGTAGTAAAATAAAGCCTAATGCGTTGTTATGAATGTAGAAACTTCCAAAATATTTTTATACTTTTTTTTTTCTTTTTGAAGAAAACGATAACATTTTATATTGATATGGAAGCCTAAATTCTAACCTTTAATCTCTGGATAAAAAATATTCTCGAGCTTTCTAAGTTCATAAAACCCTTCTAAATCTTATCATCAAGTGCTATTATGAATGATTGACACTCTACAGGAACATTCGAATAATTTGATAATATATGCTATTTTTTAATATTACATAACAGAAATGTTTTTAGCGTCATTGTTTCTTAATAGAACATTCTCAATTGTCATCATTTTCAACAACATCGTTTACGGATTTTTATCGCAAGTCCTTAAATTTTCGTTTGATGAACTTACCCCCCTCCCCCCTCCAAACACACACGCACACACACCTGATGATTTTAACACAACGCGATGCGCAAAACTTGACTTTCTCCTACCTTTCTCTACAAAGAATGCTTGCACAAAAATAATATTATCGATATATCAGAAAGCCCTGATTGCAAGTATCCATTTACTATCAATTTTTTATTTGATCGAGCATTTCAATGGCAATATATATATTTTTTGATTCATTTAATTCGTAATTTGTACCTATGAGTTTAAGAGAAATAAAGTAAGTAAAAAAAAATCCGAAAAATGGTTAACTTTGCAGGTTATCCTTACAACTTCTCGCTTCTTGAGCACAAAAATTTAAAAATTATTTGACGAATGGAAATTTTTTAAATCGAAAATACCGGATATATATATATATATATATATATATATATATATATATATATATATATATATATCAAAATATTCGGATATATATCAAAGTATTGGATATTTTCGAAAATATGATGATCTTTTCGAACCCTGATTAGGGGCCTCCACACCTCCTAATTCGGCCCTGAATATTTACCGCTTTAATGGCGAATAATCAGAGTTGATGTTATCAAACCAGTAAAAACGAATGATCGCCAGTAAATAATCTCATCGAAGAACTGTCACGTGACACTCGTGACCAATGAATTAAATGACTGTTCTCCTCGGAACTGCTTCCGAAAGGATATATGAATTCCCTTTACTGGGGAGTCCCCTGGAATACTTCCTCTGAGGTTTCATCATGTTCGATGAAAATAGCAAGAAGCTTCCTTTTACTCCGTTTCTGGCCTTTCAGTTTGAAATTTATTCGCAACTCCAATAAACTATAGGGGGCGCTGCAGCACTGCCTAATGGCGGATGAAAAAGGTAGAACAAACAAATGCCGTAACTTATAACTTGCTTTGAAGCTTAGTGAATGACAGTAATTTTTAATAGTGTTTGTAGGAAGCTTTCTTTTCCAATCCTCTGAAATTATATTAGACCATATAAACTGTCTGAAGCCTGTAATTTACTCCAAAGAAAACACGCGGAACAGAATGTTTTACCTTTTTCGGTAGTATTGTTAATCACCGCATGGTAGCGTATTAGAGCTCTGGAGTTGCGAATAGCTTTATCCTGGTTTCCTTCAAACAGTAAGCGATTCGCAAATCACATCATTTTTTTTCGCCAGGGAAAATCTTAGAAATTTTCCGAAAAGAAAGGGGACGCCTAATGATACTAAATTTTTCCCACAGGAGTTAAAATTATTTTAAAATTTGAGACTAGCATACTATTCTGAAAAAGTGAAAATATTTTTCGTACGAAAACTTAGGACAATAATTCAATTTACTGACACTTGTTTTAAAAAATAGTAAAAACTTGTATCAAACTCATTTTTGCCGCTCCTAAAAATTAATTGTCACAGGTAGTTATTGAATAAGCACGATAGAATATTTCAAATAGGTGCAAGATAGGCAGCATGAAAAATAGGCAGCACACCAATTTTTCCTCATTGACAAATCATCCATATACTAGATTCATGTTTCCTTACGAATTCCGAGTCTCTTCAATCTATTTCGTTCACTGATCACTCTCAAACCTGGAATTCAGAAATATATTCATAAAATAAAAGAGATCTTGTTTGGTCAAATAACACATCTAAAATGAATTTGGGTTGGAATGAAATAAAAGTTAATATTGTTGAAAATAAGTTAAATGTGTAAAAAATATGTATGAGTTTATTAGTTCGATTAAAATGTTGTATCTATTATTTATTTGGCTTCAATAATGCATCTAATAAACTAATTTGAGAGAAAAAAATCTATAAAACTTGAGAAGTAACGATGTTTGTTTCTGGTATAAATAGCTACTTTATTTATCGTTTGCAATGTGTTATATTTCTTTGCTGTGCATTAGTTAATTTTTTTTTCGAATGGCAACGTAAAAAAATACCGCGGTATTCGGTATTTTTAAAACGTGATCCCGGGATACCGGTATTTGAAATTTCTCAAAAAATGCTTGAAATCAATTGTTTTGTTGCCAAATTTAATAGTTTAGAACAAAAATTGTATTATTTATGAAAACGTATTGTGGATACATATAAATTGAAGAAACAAATGACATAATAAAAATCCGATAACAGTAAAAAACAATGCATCTATTGAATTGTTTCTGAGCCTGGAACTCATTTAGTGCTCAACTTTCGAACAGTTGAAAATACTCTTTCTGAATTCACGCAGGTCGGTGGTACTGTTAACAATTCGTGATACACCTCCTCTAACAGTCCAGAAGTTCATCTTCAAATAATTCGGCCTTTTGCTTGTTATTTTTGGAAAAACCTTTTTGTGTGTGTTTTTCTGTTTTTCTTTTGTATTAGGTGTATTAGATTTATAGCTAGTTGTTATTTCTTTCCGAGAGACGATACTTTTCCATCATTAACATCATTTTTTTCTTGAGCAGGAGACGTTTGTGTTTGATTTTTCTTACTAGCCCTTTAGTTTGAAATTTACGAGAAACATGCCTTAATATGATCTTGTTAGTTTCTCTTACTCATTTTCGCGTTTTTTTCAAAATTCTTTAAAATTATAGTTACGTAATACCTGAAAATATCTATCAAATGATTATGTTTAACCTCCATACAGATTTTCAAGGCACTATACAAGTTCTAAATATTATCTTGCCAAGTAAAAAGCGAGACATGAAAACAAACCAATACCGGCGACAACAAATTATCATTTACATGAAATACACCGCCAGCTCATTCATTCCAGCCGAGGACTGCAGTTTCGTGCTTATTAGCACCCATCAGCCCGGCATAGGAATCACATGTGCTGGAGGCGAAAAACCTCTTAAGGGATTCAAGAGCGCCAAACAAACTGGAAGCTAACATAGAATTTTAAGAGGTTTTTCCACCTCCATCTCAGTCACTTCCTATGCTGGGCTGATGAGTGCTAATAAGCACGAAACTGCAGTCCTCGGCTGGAATGACTGAGCTGGCGGTGTATTTCATGTATGCCTGAAAGCATACCTGCCTTAGACCTGGCTATAGGGTGATAACATACTGAATATACCATGCCTTGCCAGCAATCTTCAAGTTGAACCGAACATGCTTCGGTCACTCGTCTGGTCAGTGCTAATTCCATATTAGCTACCAGTTTGTTTGGCACTCTTGGCTCCCTTAAGAGGTTTTCCACCTCCAGCTCAGTCACTTCCTATGCCGGGCTAATGAGTGCTAATAAGCACGAAACTGCAGTCCTCGGCTGGAATGACTGAACTGGCGGTGTAATCATGTATGTCTGGCTTTGGAGAGGCCCTGACTATAGGGAGGTAACTTACTGAAATTACCATTTGTTTGACAAGCAAGATTTTTTTTTTTTTTTTTGCCAAAATACGGTACAGTTGAGAAAAATATTTAAAGAAAATTTCATCAATTATTACTACAACTGATGGTTGGAATAAATTATTCATAGAACAAATACATTCGAAATTACACTCGAAATTAACTTTCACAAAAGGGAAAGTGAGAGATCAGGGAAATAGAAAAAATAAAAACATGGTGCATAAAAATGCGATTCTTCTCACCATCTAGTAATGAAAATATCATTTTGCAATCTATCCGCGACTTTTGTTTAATGGCTGTTTTATTCGTGCTTTTGAAGCCAAATTTTTCCATCAATAGATTGATTTTGGTTCTGTATCATGGAAAAAGAAATAAACATGTAAAATATAAGTAGATACTTAAAAAGTTAAATTGAAAATTCTTTAATTGAAACTATTTACTATTTTCAGCTAATGCCGAAAATACCGGTATTTTACCTCAGCAAATACCGGTATTACGAAATTGCAAAATTGCTGGAAATACCGGTATTCGGTATTGCAATCACTACTGCCTATGTTCTGAAAGGTTTGGTTACGTATTTTCAATCAGCTGTAGATACGAAATCCTAATTTTTACTGATAAAACAGTCTGAAGTTGAATCAAAGTTCGCTTGTATTTGAATACATATATTACATCGATTTTATCAGCTGTAAATATCCAAGGTGGTATTTCTAGGCGTAAATCTGCATTCTTATCTCCATCTTGGAAATACCGGAACTGAACTTTGAAGAAGTGAAATGGAAAGGTTTATCTTCTAGTTGCGTCATGTTGCTTTAGTTTTTGATTAGATTTCTCGTATTCCATTATCAAACAGATGAGTCCTTGACGAAATTTCACGATTATTAACGGTTGATTTACTGCGTAGAATAGCAGCAAAATTGTAATTGTTTTTTTGAAATTAAATGTTAGTTTTCTGAACACGTAATAGCTCCAAACGTTTCTGTGGTATAATCTGCCTCGTGATCCCTCCCTCCCCCCTGACACAAACACATGAGAATCCTTGCTGTAGCTATATTATTAGAATAAATTGCTAGAATATTTATTCACCAAGCTGGCCTATGGCTTTTCTCTGTTGCTCTGTACTTATAGAATATTAGGCTTTGCAGTCCCCCCACCCCCATAAAATGTTGAAGTTAACGAGCTAAATGTATCGATATATCGAAAATATCGATATTTTTAGAGTGATATATCGCGGTATTAAAATTCTGATATCGCCCAGCCCTACTTAGCATTGGTTTTACCACCTAAACGGTGTATATATCCTTCCCCTTATTTTCGCCGGGTCTTTTACAGCAAAGTGGAACTTATCCCTTATTTGCCGGGCCGGTACCCACTCATTCACTTTCATATCAAAAGGGCACATATCCAAATTTGAATTTGCCTCTTCTAATTCAACAGTAGTTCACAAATAAAATAGCGGAGCAAAGCACTGGCTGATCGTTTCAAATCAAGCGTGATACCCGTCCGTGGCAGCACCTTGCATCTTGTGCAAGTCTGTTATCAGCTAAGAACGTGCGACCTCAAATTGTGATTACTAAATTAATATTAAATAGTTAATACTTTGTGACTAAATAATGAATAAATTGTGATTAATTAATGATTAAATTGTGATTAATTGTGATAAAAATTGTGATCTATTAATACCTATATATAACGTTGTTATTTGAATCGGCTTGGGTGGTTTTATTGTTCATACTTAATTAGATCAAAGGTCCCTTTTTTTGTTGTTGAAATGTTCAAAGAAAAGAACGAAGTAAGTAGGAAGGAATAAAGTAATGCAAAAAAATATATATATTAATTTGAATTTTTTCATCTTGAATTCAAATTATGTTTTTCGCAATCACGAGCGTGTGTGTGTATGAATGCGCGTGTGTGTTTGTGTAGGCGCATATGTGTGTGTGCGTGTATGTATGCATGTGTGTGCGTGTTGTGTATGCAGTGCTGTGTGTGTACGCGCGCGTGTATGTAGGCGTTCGTGTGTGTGTGTGTATGTAGGCATAAGTGTTTGTGTTTGTGTGCAGGCATGAGTGTGTATGTGTATGTATGTGTGTAGGAGTGTGGGTTTGTGTCTGTGCGCAGGCATGAGTGTGTGTATGTGTGTGTAGGCGTGTGTGTGTGTGTATGCGTGTGTGTGTAGGATATGGACGCAACCTGGAGACGGTTTTCGCAAGAGGAGCAGCATCGTGAGGCCGGTCGACGCGACGGTGGTGCTGGCAGAGGGTGCTGGTGGGAAAATAAAATGAGAGGAATTCAAAACAGTCAAATGAGAACAATAAGCAATCGTGATTGCTCAAAAAAAAAAAGAAAAGAAATTTATATAAAAAATTGTTGAATATTTTGTTTTAATCTAATAAAGTTTATTTCTGAAGAAAATGCCTGTTGTTTTGCAAAAGGGATGATATCCACTGTTTGACAACAAAAGGGAATATATCCAAAATAAAACTGGCAATTAAGGTCTGGTAAAATTGAGGGAAAATTTCTGAACTTATGCCAATCGTCTCTTGTTATTCTACCAAAACATTTTGAGAAATTCGAAATTCTAACAGTTGGTGTTTGTGCGTAAAACTTTTTTTTCGTTTTGTCAAAAAAAAAAAAAAATATATAAAACTGGATATAACTCGTTTTGAAAGCAAACTCTTCATATATATTCTTTCAATATTCTGCAGACGATTACTTATTTTAGCGCGTAGTACTCACCAACATTGTATAAACAGCTGCGGTATTTTATCGCACGATATTAATTGAGCGTGAAAATGCGTCAACAGATTCTGCAAATTTACTTTGAATTTCGATGTTGTTGATACACCTTTTAGATGTTTCGTTTTTCTGGCTGAATCGCATGTTTTGGTAAAATCTTTTCTGATGCAATAGAGACGATTAATTCTGTTTTTAAAAAATGAGATCAAACACGTGAAAATTTCTCACGTTTTTGCACAAGAACTTTTTTACTCGACATTAAAAAAAAAAATTGTATTAATTTGAATTTTTGGCATTTTGAATTCAAATTATGTTTTTCGCAATCACGAGCGTGTGTGTGTTTGTGTAGTCGCATGTGTGTGGGTGCGTGTGTGTGTTTGTGTAGGCGCATGTGTGTGGGTGCGTGTGTACGTATGTATGCATGTGTGTGCGTGTTGTGTATGCAGTGCTGTGTGTGTAGGAGTTCGTGTGTGTGTGTGTGTGTATGTAGGCATATGTGTTTGTGTCTGTGTGGAGGCATGAGTACGTGTATGTGTGTGTAGGCGTGTGTGTGTATGCGTGTGTGTGTGTAGGATATGGACGCAACCTGGAGACGGTTTTCGCAAGAGGAGCAGCATCGTGTGGCCTGTCGACGCGACGGTGGTGCTGGCAGAGGGAGGTGGTGGAAAAATAAAATGATAGGAATTCAAAAAGTCAAATGAGAACAATAAGCAATTGTGATTGCTCAAAAAAAAAAAAAAAGTGAATCAACGTGACTTGTAGGAGAACCTAAACTAGTGGTTCCCAACTTGGGGGCGATAACCCCCAAAAGGGGCTATTTGGCTCCTAAATCATGGCTACCTTCGATCGGCTTGCCCCCACTAAAGGAATTCGATACCTGCTTTTCCGCACAGCAGCCAGAATAAAAATGACTCTCGCAATTTTAAAATGGCGGACGCATAATCAACTGAATGCCAGCGTTTTATCTTTAATAGAGAATGTCGGGGTTTCATCTTTAATAGAGTAATCGAACTATAATTGAATAATAGCATCAAAATATTCTGGAAATACATAGTACTATTTACAATAAGAAAATAAATTAAGTTAGGGATG
Organism: Uloborus diversus; assembly: GCF_026930045.1. NCBI lineage: Eukaryota > Metazoa > Arthropoda > Arachnida > Araneae > Uloboridae > Uloborus > Uloborus diversus. Next base: position 11,449,045 of record NC_072734.1, read on the forward strand.
CGATTAGCTTACTGAGGCTCTTTTGCCAACTCAACTAAAAATGCATGCCTCTTGACTCAACTTGAAATAAAGCAGTAAGTCAGACGTTTGAGGAAACTTTCTATACGAAGAGAAAATACAAACTTTGAACGTGACTTTGCTTCTGAAAATAATTTAATTTGAGTACAAGAAATGGTGTATTTACAATTTCCTGTTTATTAATGGGTGGCGGTGGTTGTTGATGTCATCATTTAAAACAAAAAAATATTCAAAAAAATTAATTTTGAGCTGAATTCATGTATAATACAGCCAGTAGCATATCAAGGGGTTGGCAGGAGTGACTCTCGCCAGGGGTGCAGCAGCCTGTGAGCGGTATTTCGACTGATTAAAAAAAAGAATTGTTTTTTTTTTTTTTTTTAAACTTGATCATATAAGTAGAAAAATGCTTTTATAAATAAAATTAAAAATTAAAATAAAATTCGCAAGAAAAAGAGCTAGAGTGGAAATGAAAACATGCTCAATTCTCAAAAAAAAAAAAAAAAAAAGGGGGGGGAGGAGGGGGGATCTTACCCGTGGCGTGAAATTCTACTCCGATGCATTGAGTTAACAAAAGTTTTTAGCTAAGAACACAATTTGTAAACTAGGCAGAGGTTTTAGTGGAGGGCGTTCTATGCCGGATGATTACATTTTTTTTTCCTGGAAGGGGGTGACATTTTGACGTGATATAGCTTGAAGTACATAGTTTTTTAGCTAAGTTATAGTAAATGATCTATGCATAAAAAGCTTTATTTAAGCAAAATATTGGGAGGCCTTAATTACTGAATATATAGTGCTTTTATTTTGCCTGTATGTATATGGTTCTGTTTTTTATTAGTCTACTTTCCCAGTAAAAGTCAGAAAAAGAAGAAAAAAGCATTAAAGAAGGCTAAATGCATCTTAAAAATATCGCGAAAAACAAAAAAAAAGTCAAAAAAAAAAAAATAAATAAATAAATAAATAAATAAATAAAATAAATAATTTGAATTTTGTCATCTTGAATTCAAATTATGTTTTTCGCAATCACGAGTGTGTGTGTGTGTAGGTTTGTGTGTTTGTGTGTGGGGGGTATGTGTATGTGTGTAGGCATGTCTGTTTGTGTCCGTGTGCAGGCATGAGTGTGTGGGTAGTTGTGTGTATGAGTTTGTGTGCGTGGGGGCGGGTATGTGTATGTGTGTGTAAGCATATGTGTTTGTGTCTGTGCAGGCATGAATGTGTGGGTAGTTGTGTGTATGTGTAGGTGTCTGTATGTATGCGTGTGTGTGTGTAGGATATGGACGCAACCTGGAGAGGGTTTTCGCTAGAGGAGCAGCATCGTGAGGCCGGCCGACGGGTGGTGCTGGCAGAGGGTAGCGCCGGTGGGAAATAAAATGATAGCACGCCAAAAACAGTCAAATGAAAGCAATAAGCAATCGAGATTGCTCAATAAAATAATTTAATAAATATCGAAAAATTAAAAATTGGAAAGTAGGGTATTGAGATGGGGGAAAATGTCTGTCTGTCGATTCGTCGGTCTGTCTGTCTGTCCCCCGTAATAACTTTTGAATGAATCGTCCGATTCGAACAAATTTTCTTTTGTTCGAAAGATCTCGGCGAGGACACCTCATTCCCATATTTCACTTTTTGATTTGAACTATTTTTTGTTCAGTTTTGAACAGTTCAAAAAAACTTAACATTAGCGCCTACGGGGAAATTCAAGTCAATTCCGAACTGTGAGGCGAATTTGCTTCAAATAAATTTTGTAGGAAAAAAGCTTTTGATAAAAAACTTGTATATAAAATATCTTTTTGATTTGAACAATTTTCCGTTCAATTTTGAACAGTTCAAACCCTTAACATTAGCACCTACGGGGAAACTGAAAGTCAATGTAGATTCCGTACTTGAAGGCGGATTTACTTCAAACAAATTTCGTTGGAAATAGCTCTTGACGCCAAACTCCAGACTCTGACTCCGAGAATTTAGGGGCACCTGACTCCGACTCCGACTCCTGTGCCCGACAATTAATCGGACTCCGACTCCCCGACTTCGACTCTGACTTCGTAGCTTTGGCAAAAATGTATCCTCGGAGGACAAATGACTGAGTCCGAATCTCGGATATTCGTCTCCGACTCCTTTATCTCAAAATGAGATTGACTCCGACACCAACTCCACAGCTATGTTTTTAACTGCGAAATAATTATTGTTGATATGACTTTTTTTATTTTCACGCTAAAGTTTTATTTTAGGTATTAAGTTTTCGGGGAATGAACTCGAAGTCATTTATGTTTCTACATAAAGATATGCTCAGACGATTATTATTTTTGAGCAATCACGATTGCTTATTGCTTTCATTTGACTGTTTTTGACGTCCCTTTGATTTTTCCCACCAGCACCCTCCGCAGCATCACCATCGACCGGCTCCTCACGATGCTGCACCTCTAGCGAAAACCGTCTCCAGGTTTCGTCAATATCCTACACTTACAAGCTGCATACACGCACCTACACATATATACATATATACACCTACACACACATACATACACCTACACACATACACAAACACATACACACACACACACCTACACACTCACATACACACAACTACCCACACACTCATGCCTGCACACAGACACAAACACATATGCCTACACACACACATACACATACCCCCACACACACATACACACAACTACCCACACACTCATGCCTGCACACAGACACAAAAACACATGCCTACACACACACATACCTCCCACACACACCTACACACAAACACATATGCCTACACACACATACACATACCCCCCACACACACCTACACACAACTACCCACACACTCATGCCTGCATACAGACACAAACACACATGCCTACACACACACACATACCCCCCACACACAATCACACACGCTTACATATACACACACACTCGTGATTGCGAAAAACATAATTTGAATTCAAAATGACAAAATTCAAATTAATGTTTTTTTTTTGACAATGAAAAGTATTTCTTTAAGTTGACATTTTATTGTTTTTATTTATTTTGGTAAGTGCATTAATTCATTTAAAAAATATTTTTGGCAACAGGGGAAAAAGAAAGTTTTTTTTTCTTTTGATATGATGTATTTCTTTTAATGAGCTTATTAATTTTAATTAGTATTTTTTCGTTTTGAAAGCTGTTAAAGATTTTTTTTATTAAAGTGTATTAGCTGCTTTGTTCAAAAGGTGCTGCTATTTTATTTGTTCGTTTTTTTTTTTTAATTTTTTTTTATTTACTTATTTATTTATTTTTACGCATCTAATTTTTTTAGATGAGTGAGGAATTCCTAGAAATTAGCTTAAAATATTGAAAAAATGTGTTTGAAACAATTTGTGATTTTAGCTATTTTTGAGAATATTGATCAGGTACTAGAAAGTAGTATGGTTATACGGGAAAGTAGGATCGTATAGTTCTAGACAGAACTTCTTGTTAGTCAGTTTCAGATCTGCAATGCTTTTTGTATTTGCTTTGCTTTCCTAATTATAATAGAATTTTTTTAAATGCTTTGACTTTTATTTGAAAAAAAAAATAATAAATTGTCTTTCTTTCCTTTAGTAAATGTGTAAATTATATCTATTATACCTTTTCCTTTTGGTTACAACAAGTTCTAATAAATGGTAATGTTGATTTCAAAAAATAATAAATACATTGCTATAAACGGAACTGAAAAATGTTTATTCACATTTGGTTCAATAATGTACATTATTTATGTTTATTAAAGAACTGCAAATACTATTGGTTTTATTGAATTTATGTGAAATGGTGGAGGGAAAACTAAAAGTTTTCAGTACAGGAAGGGGGAAATTCTCAATTCGCCGAATGAAATCCCAATTTTACCGAATGCTAAAATTCGAGCATGCACACATGTACATTATACATAGATTACATTTACTGCGAAGGAACATTGGGCATCATTGAAAACTATTCAAAAAAAGAAAATTAGAATAATGAAAGTTGCAATACTTGTCAAATCAATTAGACATCCCCCCCCCCAAAAGGTCACGGCTACCTCCGGTGACTTCCCATCGAGGCGACCCTGCGGGGGGCTTGGGCGCAATTCCTTAAGTTCGCCAGAGGCGCCAGACCCCGTAGATATACGCTGCTGTAATACATATAAAATGCACTTACTATCAAAATTTAATCTTCCAATAAATGGAAAAATGAAAAACTTAAGTGTTTCCATTAACCGTAGAGTACAAGATTCATCGAGAGCTTAAACACCTAAATTGCACATCAAAAGTAGCTGGAAAGGTCAAGTTCACTACTAAATGTTTATTTACCCTCCACACATAAGTGAAACTAGTTGAAACCGGTTACTTCACATTTGTAGGCCTGCTGGAAACTGGAAAGGAAAGTGTAAGCACCGCAACTTAAAAAAAAAAAAAAAAAACGCTTTTTCAGTTTTTAATAATAAATAACTTGCCGCCTGCGGCGCTGGCCTCGGTCTCGCCGCCTACGACTGCTCCCACAATCCGTTTCTGGTGGGTTCGTATGCAACTCTTAGAGCAGGAATTAGTAAGCTAGTCCAATTATTGGCTTAGAAAAAGCTGAAGCCCAAGACCCCAAGTCACATGACTCAACAACGACGAATGGTTGACACGTTTTGCGTGAGACTAGCGAAATAAACCCGATTTCTTCCAGTGCTTCGCATTAAAATCTATCACGTGACTTGGGGGTCTTTTCTTCACAAATGAAAGTCTCCCTCCAATTTATCTCTTCTCAACGGTACAACTCTGATCTTTCGAAATACTAAAGTACAGCGCCTTCGGCGCTGTACTTCTTTTGGCTTCGCTTAGCGAAAGATAGTGATTTGACGTTTTCGGTACGTAAACTACATTCCATCAAAGGAAAAGATGAAAAATTTATCTCATCAAAAACTACATCACTCGCATCGGTATATTAATTAATAAACAGCGTATTTAATTTTTTGCGCCGCGCAGTACTAAAATCATTCGTTTTCGTTTCGCGTACTTTACCATCAACTCGAACTATTCATTAACATCCGCTTAAACAAGAAACAAGAGGAAAATTAAGAATGATGGGGGAAATTATGGGAAAAAGTGATTCCGAAAGAAGAACCATAGGAGAAAAGTTACGTTTTTAATCGTTTTTAAATTATATCTCCTGTAATTAAAATCGCACAGCTATGCCCCATAGCTAAATATGCAGCCAAGAAAATTACGAATCTATCAATACCTGATTCGGTGCTCAGTTTTCTGTCGTTCACCAAGAGTAGCGACGACACAGATAGATGCATACAAAAATACATCAACTTTTATCAATTAGAGGGGACGCTCACACAATTGTTTGAAACCATACAGAACTCTCAGAATGTCTTCTATATGTTACTTTGTCTTCCTCACCAACACTTTAGTTTCAAAAATTAATCATACGCGCGGTAATTGAGTTTGTCCTTTTATCCCTTGTCTTCTTTTACCTAAATTAACCCCTAATTAATTTCGGAAAATAATATGTGATGGTTATCACACATTTTATTATGCGCTTGATATGATTTTTCTCATTGCTGTGAAACAGACACTTTTGCTGTAGGGTAGAGGCTTTTAATTTCTTTGAAAATTTTCAAACAAAACATGTAAAAGTACTATAGAGGTTACATGTTCGATGCTTTATTTATTTATTGTGTAGTTTTTTTTTTTTTTTTTGATCAACATGTATTATGAACCTTTGAAAACGACACCCATGTAAACTAGTGGTACTTATTTTCCTTGGTTGTTCGTTTATAGAAGGTATTTAATTGGTGCATTTTCGACTGACAGCAGAAGTTGCTAAGTTTGACTTTTAGACATCTTTGTAAACAGCTTTACTAGCTTTATTTCGAAATTTAAACCTCTGCAGCAACTTATATTAAAACGTAACATTGCTTCCTTTGATGCGTTTGTGGCAAAAAAAAAAAAAAAAAAAGAAAAAATCAACACTTAAAGTAAAATTGAATGATTCGTTTAGTATTTTTGAAATATGTGATTTAGAGACTTATAATTAAGAGTTGGTGCAAGTACGTACACCTGCTGGAATCGGGATCGACTAGAGCCGTGTCAGCCTAATCGGAAACTAGGTGCCCAGCTCTTGATGGGGCTCGGTTCGGAATCGTTGTAATTTTAATTTTGAAAGTTTATGGGCGGAGGGAGGCTCGGCGACTCGACTGAGAAGAGGCTTTTGGTGGCTCTCGGAGACCCTTAGCTGGACGCTATGCTTAATTAATCTGGGGTTGGCAGCCGTGCGCGAGCTGTTTCCAGCAAGATAAAAACAACCATATGACATTGAATTCGTCGATCTGTTTGAATGATCCCCAGTCGTTTTCAAGGCTCTTCCATGGTCTGCTGAATCGTTCCGGATCACGTGTTAGGAAACTCATCGAAACAATTGAAATCGCGCGAGTACTGAACACATCAAACGAAATGCTTCACAATATGTTGGCAAAATTAATTCATTCTGTTAAGGGTTTTGAAAACTTAACTGAGTATAAACAGTAACTTTAGTTAAATCTAGTAAATATATCATTGAATTTACATGAGAATTTGAATACTGATTAAACCAGCGCTAAAGGAAAACGTTTCACACTACTTAGCAAAAGTTTATTTGGAAGCACTAACGCCAAAGTTATAAACGTTTTCCTTGATTTTAAGCAATATAAAGGATCCGAGACACTATCTGAACCTTAAGTTGATTAATTGAAACGGTTTTAAACTTTTAACCATCACATGAAATGTTAAAATAAATAAATAAATAAAACCTCCCAATATATTGCCGAATTGGCGACCAATAACTTGGTGATATATCGCCAAGTGATAGCCAATTGATGATATTCCATGTTTTCTTTGAAATTAACACTGGCTTGCTTCCCGAAAAAACGTGCAAAAGATAAAAGAGCCATTTCGGAGCATTCGAATGCAGCTAAAAAGAGAGTTGCTCAACTAGACCCCATATATACATTTAATACGAAACTTCAACATTCTGCACCGTTTCATTTTTGTAAAATGCGAGATACGAACATATGCGCACATACAAATGTCTTGAGATAATTAAGTCGGGGATGATCCAAATGGATATTTGAGCTGTCCATACGTTCTTGTTTTTAGGTACATGTGCACACGCGGACGGTTATACTTCAATTTTCTTTTTTAATTAACTTTTCATGTTGAATGAATTTTTCTTTTCGAAAACGGCGGCGTTGTTTAAATTGTAAGGGATATTGTGCTCGTACTGTATGACATCGCAAAGGAAGTTTTTAACCAGATTTTAAAAATAAAGAGCTGATGTGTGCATCACATGACTGCTTTTTACACCAATTTAATGTTATTTCCCCATTGTTTGAAAATTTAACGTGATTCAATAGTTAACTCTCTAAATATCACCAACAGTGGCCCATTTGGAACCAGATTAAAATTTAAAACAAAAAAAAAAATAACTTTAATTGGAATTCCGAAACTTTGAATTCAAATTATGTTTTTCGCAATCACGAGTTGCGACAAGACTCTACTGGTTAGAGTTATTGTTTCTAGAAATGGCTCCCCCGCCCAAGCATGTCCCTCCTCCTGGGTGCTTACGTGTATATCGTTGTGTGCGTGTGTGTGTAAGCTTACGTGTGTGCACGTAGGCGTGTGTATGTGTGTAAAGGCGTGCGCGCGTAGGGGAGTGTGTAGGACACGGACGCCACCGCCCAGCAGAAGTGGATTCCGGGGGACAGTGCTCAGGACCAGCCGCGCCGCCGCCGGTGGACGGTGGTGCTGCAGCCCTGGTCCAAGCTGAAAAAGGAACCGGAACATCAAGGACTGTCAAGTGAGAACAATAAGCAATCGTGATTGCTCAAAAAAAATCGCCAAATTTGTCGCCAAGTTGGCGACAAAACTTGGCGACCAATGAACTGGCGATATATCGTTAAATGTCCGCCAAATTATAACACCACTTGAGTTTACATCGAAATTAACAATGATTTCCCCCCAAAAAAGGACAAAAGACCCCTTTTGGAGCATCCGAATGCAACCAAAAAGGGAGGTGCACAATTAGACCCCACTAGGAGTCTAAGTACCAAATTTCAACTTTCTAGGACATTCCGTTCTTGAGTTATGCGACATACATACACACATACGCATATAAATACGTACATACAGACGTCACGAGAAATCGGGTTGAAAAATAAACTCAACATTCATTCGGGAGTGAGCAAAATGGAAATTAAGGCTAAATTTAGAGTGAAATTTTTTTCGCGAATACAATACTTCCTTTTTTGTGAAAGGATGTAATAATAAGCATTTTTTTAAAATCGAGTCGTTCTATTTAACCTTAACATTGATAGTATGAATTTCAAAGAATGCTACATTGTTGTTATTGTCCTGTCTATAGTTAATAAGCAGTGTGAAGAGAACGGGTGCCATTGTAGAATACGTATTCTTTGTGCTCAACAACTAGCCATGTCAAAGTGGTTTTGAAATCTTGCAAACGGGTAGAAAACTTGAGCTCAAATCCCGATGGCGAGTTTAAGAGCTCAAGAGTAGCCATTGCATTTCTTCCATTGTAGATTGAAATCACACTTCCAATGGATCTAAAAGAGAAGCACAGCTCAAATAATTTTTATACGATTCTAATACTCACTTTAGTAATGTTTTGTTCATTATTTTCCTAGATTTTTGAAATTGGAAAGAAAGAAAGAAATCGCGAAGCTGATACTGATCTTCCATCGTTTTTAGCAAAAGATAGTTGTTTTCCTTGTATTGACACTGCGCTGGCAGAGAAACAACTTTCACAGAATTTTTTGAGCAATCACATTGCATATTGTTCTCACTTGACTGCACTTGGCGTTACGCTGATTTTAATTCCCCCCCCCGCCTCCCTCTGCAGAACCACCGTCGACCGGCTCCTCCCAATACTGCTCCTCTAGCGAAAACCGTCTCCAGGTTGCGCCCATCTCCTACATATCTACACACACACACAAACCTACACACACACACACACACACACCTACACACACAAACACACACGCCTACATATACACACATACACACACTCATGCCTGTACACAGACACAAACACACACACATACCCACACAAACACACACGTCGACATATACACTCTCGTGATTGCGAAAAACATAATTTGAATTCAAAATGTCAAAATTCAAATTAATTTTTTTTTTTTTTTGAAGACATTTTCAGACTTAGGGACTGGCTTAATCTCATCTATACCCAATGCTTTTCAAGCTTTTTTGACGCGTTGATGGATAAGAATTCGCGAAAAATTTTGCAAATTGCAAAAAATTTATTGATTTAATTGCGAGCCTCTTATACTGCAACTTATTCACATCAATATTTAAATGTAAATACGGGTAATTAATGTACAGAAGTGCCTTTAGCGAAAAATCACAGAAATATATTTTTAAAAAATCTCAAATTTAACTTTAAAATGTCGTAGTTAACGTAATGTAGGTTTATGTAACGTTGCAACACGCACCTACATCTAATATTGCATTTATTGTCAACAAGTGCTGTAGTAGGGAAAAAAGGTTGGGGGAACTCATTAAAAATAATAAGATGGTTTGAAACCAATTTACATTACATTTGCATTATTTTTACAAATTAAAAATCAGATACTTTGGAAAGCGATGTGCCCCGCGTTCTCGCCACAATGGGGTAGTTTCCAAAAATTTAAAAGTATTTTTTTTTCTGAAAGAGCATGTTTAAAAACGTAGGAGCTGACCATTTTTTAAATAATTTGATTAAGTTCAATATTTTTTTTTAAATACTTAAATCGGTGCGCTTTTAATTTTTATATTTTTGCCGATGACATCACTAATGATGAAATGCCATTCAGTGTTGCCACTCACAGAGAAAAATATTTAATTCGCATCTTTACTCACGTGTATTGGCAACGATATAGTTGATAGCAAGCGTAGAGCGCAATATTTAATTCGCTTCTTGATTATCATAACGCGGAAACGCTGTTGAAAGATGCGCCAAAATGCATCATTTGTGACGTCACCAAGACCACGCCTTGTTTGAAAAATCGGACATTTAAAAAAAATAATTAAAAAATAACTGTTCTGAAAATGAAAGTATTTTCTGGGCCCATGTTATTGTTTTTGCTTATTCTATCAATTTCAGTGACTAAAAGTAGTACTGACTTAAGACTGAAGGAAACAATCCCATTCAATAGCTTTTTACCTTTTTTTTTAAATTAGAACTTCATGAAATGAACCAACGACGTGCTCATGGTATATTGGTTCGCATTACTAAAACAACTTCTGTTCTTCTGTAACAGTTTTAATGATAAATATTTTGCAATATTTGTAACTAACGTATGTTCTTTTGTGTTTAGCGCGAAAAAACAAAGTTTGAAGACTAATATAGAACATAAACATATTAAATTGACCAACTTCTACTTTTACGCTATTATGCCAGTACGATCAACTTTCTCTCAAGAATCAGCACATCTTGGGTCTTCATTTCTTCCAAAATTTATTCTTTTTTTCTATGTTTTCTAAAAGTCGACCAACAACCCTAAGTTCTTGGTCTGAAAAAAAGCTGTCATAATTTTTTTTCTTTATGACAAAAAATGAAAGAACTGCAAGCAATTATGAGTTGAAAGCACTTACTTTAGGAGAGGATTTCAGTTTATTGCTCCATTCTTCATTAATCATTCAAAAAATAAATTTGCAGACTCAATTATCAGCACTGAAAAAATAGCAATGAAATTTGTTTCTGAAAAGAAAAATTGATCCACGTAACTGTGCGATTTAATTTCGTTGTTGGATTTGTAGGACTAAAGGTGCTATTTTTTTGGTCCAACGAGCCCTGACTGCCTTTACTTAAATGATTAGGGAGTGTTACAAAAGATCTTCAATTATTTATCGCTATAATTTTTTTAAAATAATGTTATAAATAGTTTTTGTAATGTTAAATTTTTTAATTTAACCATATTCAAACTATTCTCATAATAGCTACAGTCAATTTTTTTTAACATACAAAAAGTGAATTTTGGTATTTTTATAGTTGTCAAAATTCAATTCATACTTCGCTTGAAAAATGCCTTTCGACAGTTGAGATATCAAGTTGCTTTTCATTTTTTATTCAAAGTTTTTTAATTTAAATACATTTTCTTAATTCTCATGTTGGTTCATTATCTTTAAAGCAAACAGATCTCTTGTAATAAACACATTTAATCAACTAATTTCTAAACGAATTACTTGGCTAATAGGCAAAGGAGCGTGCTTGAAGGGAAAAAAAATTAAAATTGCACAGCTGTTATTTCTCAAACTTGTCGTCTGCGTAGCATAAAACCTTTTGTTGGATGACATTGAAGAATGAGTGTTACAACATGCATGAAAGAATGGATTCTATTTACAGTCTCGCTGCTGAAAGAAAAGGGGAAAAAAAGAAAGAAAGAAAAAGAAAATGAAAACTTTGCTGTTATTGCCCACGGCAGAATAGATCCCAATTAATATTTAAAATACTATTTACAAAAAAAAAAAAAAAAAAAAATTGAATTTTCACATCTTGAATTCAAATTATGTTTTTCGCAATCACGAGTGTGTGTGTGTATGTAGGCGTGTATGTTTACGTGTGTGTGGGGGGTATGTGTGCTTGTGTGTAGGGATATGTGTATGTGTGTAGGCATGTGTGTTTGTGTCTGTGTGCAGGCATGCGTGTTAGTAGTTGTGTGTATGAGTGTTTGTGTGCGTGGGGGCGGGGTATGTGTATGTGTGTGCAGGCATATGTGTTTGTATTCAGTAAATTACAGCCCATTAGCCAGGGCTAAAGCAGAAATACATGAAATACACCGCCAGCTCAGTCATTTCCAGCCGAGTACTGCAGTTTCGTGCTTATTAGCACTCATCAGCCCGGGATAGGAAAGTGACTGAGCTGGAGATGGAAACTGAATATACCATGCCTTGCCATCAATTTTCGAGTTGAACCGAACCATTGCTTCGGTCACTCGGCTGGTCTGTGCTAATTCTACATTAGCTACCAGTTTGTTTGGCCCTCTTGGCTTCCAAAGGAGGTTTTCCATCTCCAGCTCAATCACTTTCCTATGCCGTTCTGATGAGTGCTAATAAGCACGAAACTGCAGTCCGCGGCTGGAAATGACTGAGCTGGCGGTGTAGTTCATGTATATGTGTTTGTGCCTGTGTGCAGGCATGAATGTGTGGGTAGTTGTGTGTATGTGTTTGTGTGTCTGTATGTGTAGGTGTTTGTGTATGTGTGTAGGTGTATGTGTGTTTCTGTATGTGTGTGTGTGTGTGTGTGTAGTTGTGTATGTATGCGCGTGTGTGTAGGATATGGATGCAACCTGGAGACGGTTTTCGCTATAGGAGCAGCATCGTGAGGAGCCGGTCGACGGTGATGCTGCAGAGGGTGCTGGTGGGAAAATAAAATGATAGCACATCAAAACAGCCAAATGAAAGCAATAAGCAATCGTGATTGCTCAAAAAAGCAAGAAAAACGAAGGCATTATAGTGAAACGAGTAATAATAAAGAAAACTTTTTTAAACCCTGGAGTTTAATTTTGCTGATTGTATTTTGGAGCATAACAATCAAAATAACAGCAATAAAGGTATATGAAGAAAGATTTCGAAAAGAAAGAATAGCTACATTTTTGTTGCTTCTCGAGAAGCGGTAAAATACAAAGCAATACAATATTTAAGCAGCAGATTAAGCTTTTAAAAATAGCAGAATTAAGAATCAACTTCAGCTGATTTGCTTAAATTATGAAATACTGTGCAAAATTATCAAACGCGTAATGTACTTTTAATTTTGTACGTGAAGGAAAAAATATGTAGGCGTAAGTAGTTTAAACTTAGATTAGTACATGTATAAACAATATCCCAAGTAATTTATTTAAATGTGTAATAATAATAAGAATAGCAATAAAATGAATTTTAAATGATTAAATATTTTTGTACTCTTGGCTCTCTTTTCTACTTGTTCTACACATCTCGAAAAACAGAACTTTCTACAATTTATAAAAGGATTCCTTTCTGTGGACGCTTTCTGTGGAACACCTAGGGCACAAGCAACCTTTTTTGCAATGCAGTTTCAGCTCGACTTATTTTTTTCTTTCCAGCAGATGCTTTCGCACTCGTCGAAACCCCATGAAACTTCAATGGGGATGCATCGATTGAACTTAAAGTCTCGTTCAGATTTACATGTTCTTCTTCTCTGTGGGCAATAATTTCACCTGAAAAGTCATTTTCTCCATCGGGCGAACCGTGAGAATGTCCTTCATAAGCCGAATCACTTTTTTGTCTGTCACTGCACTATAGTAATTTTTTAGCTTTCTTCCTACAAGTAGAACATAACTTTTTCCCTGGAATAACATCAATATTAAGTTTAGTTCGGTGGACTTCAGCTTGAACAAAACTAATGGCACGTAGTGAAGCTTTTTTTACTTGATTCGGATGCAGGTTAAAAATATCATTATATGTTCTTTGGTACAATTCAAAATTTTTCAGGAAATGTTTTTTATGCATAGAACACACTATTGATGCTTCATTACCTCGAAAGTTACATCTTTGCGAAATAAGTTCTCTGTTTTGAACAGAAAGTTCTGATATATTTTGTAAACTGTTTATATCACAATTTTGATCATTGATTTTCAATCCAGTTGAACACATTGCATGTTTTATAATGATACGCACTTGGATGAAATAATATCAGAAATGTTTTGAGCTTCGAACAAATTAAGATGCGAAAGAAAGCGACTAAAAAAATTCATCATGGCTGAGTTGATTTAAAAAATAATAAATCTTCTGCTAAATGATCTTAATCTGATTGGTTAAAACTCAAATCTTCTTCAAGGCTCTTCTCCAAAATGTTTTAAATCAAGTTACATCAAAATATATCGTCTGCGACTTTTTGAAATAAAAGAAAATATATCGTCTGCAAAATTCTGAAATGAATCTGATTGGCTAGAAATAAATCGTCTGGCAAATAATCAAAACCTGATTGCTTAAAACTCAGTCTTCTGGCAATCAATCTGAATTTGAGGGGGAGGCAAAGCGCTTGGCACGCAGTCCTTAATGTATGTGAAACTGCTTAGATTCTAAATAATAATAATAATAATAATAATAATAAAATGAGTTGATGAAAATATTATCGTCTGCCTGATGGTATTTGTTATTATTTGATTATTCTTTTGTGACAAAAAAAAAATCTCTTTTTTTTTTTTTTTTTTTTGAAGCATGATTTTAAAAAAATTTCATTTTTTGACTAAAAATAAAAACCTGTGTTTTGAATGATTGTCTGTGAATGGCCCACCGAAATTTTTTTACTATGTGTTTATACACACTTTGAGGTACCTGCGCACAAAATTTGGTTGAAACTGAAGGAGTTATACTTTGAGTAATTTTCTGTTACTGTTAGTCCGTTTTCGAGTCAAAAAACTAGAAGTAAACACTCACAGGAAATAATGTAGGAAAGTCACGCAATTTTAATCTAGTTTAAATTTAAACAAAGAAAAAAAATTTAAAGCTCTGTGACAATTTTTTGCGGAGTTAGAGCCATTTGTACCCGTCTTTGTGACATTCAAAATGCCGGCAGAAAAAATACCTTGATATATATTTAAAGGCTCATAACTTTTTAACCCCTTTCTTAAATCTCAAAAAAAAAAACTTAAATTTTCATAATCAGTATTAAAAGGTCTACAAGTGCACCAAATTTGGAAAAAAAAATCGGAGATGGTGGGTGGCATGGCCTGGATGATTCGACATGGATTGACCCAGCTGCTTTGTTTAAAAGGTGCTGCTATATTATTTGTTCGTTTATTTATTATTTTCTTTACGCATCTAATTTTTTAGATGAGTGAGGCATATTTTATTCCTAGAAATCAGCTTAAAATATTAAGAAATTATGTTTGAAACAATTTGCAATTTTAGCTAATTTTGAGAATATTGATGAGATACTAGAAAGTAGATATGGGTATACGGGAAAGTAGGTTCGTTTAGTTTTAGTCGGAACTTGTTTCATTCCAAACATTGAACTGGTTGCATTTCTCCATTGCATGTGGTTTTAGAATTATTTCATAATTATAAAATCCTGTCTTTTTGCCAGAGGCAAACTTCACCAGATTTATTGCGAGATGACAATAACCGAAAAACATAATAAAGTTATATCTAGGAAATCAAGCTTTTTTGAGCAATCACGATTGCTTATTGCTTTCATTTGACTGTTTTTGGCGTCCTTTGATTTTATTTTCCCACCGCCACCCTCTGCAGCATCACTGTCGACCGGGTCCTCACGATGCTGCTCTTATAGCGAAAGCCGTCTCCAGGTTGCATCCATGTCCTACACACACGCGCATACATACACAACTACACACACATACACACAAACACATACACACACGCATACATACACACAACTACCCACACATTCATGCCTCCACACAGACACAAACACATATGCCTACACACACATACCCCCTCCCCACACACACATTCATACACACAACTATCCACACACTTATGCCAGCACACAGACACAAACACACATGCCTACACACAGATACACATACCCCGCCCCCCCCCACACACACAAACACACACGCCTACATAAACACACTCGTGATTGCGAAAAACATAATTTGAATTCAAAAGTCAAAATTAAAATTATTTTTTTTTCTTTTGTTCTCATTCGAGATGCATTTAAAGATAAAAATGTATTCCTAAAGAATTCAACTACTCTTTTAAAGCAGCAATAATAGCATTTTTCTGTCTTTTGATCAGCATAAAATCATGGACATATTCATTGATCAAATAATGCTTTTTAATCCTTGAGAAATAAAACCAACTAAATAAAGCGAACAAGGGATTCGCGAATTGAAGGCAATCGAAAAAAGGAACCATGTGAATCTACAGATACTTCACTTTTTACTGCAGGTCATTACACTCTGGAACCGGTTATAACCGGTAGAGAATGACCGCATCAATTACAACATCAAGATCAATTTTCTTATAAGTGAACTAATTTAATCGCAATATACAACTGTTCTATCACACTACATCTTCTCCGGAATGGCTTGACATTTCCTTTCATTCACATCCAATTCGTACGTTTTTAATAACCATCCTAACCAGATCTCAGAACCGGTTCTACCCAGAAAATTTCAGCCTACTTTTTGCTTCCAAGCACGTTGGAAAATACATCAGATTTATCACATCTCGGTAATTAGAACACCTGCAAATTCCTTAGCATGGTAATTATCGTTTGTATTAGACCTTGATACCCTGTGAAATGCTGCTGAACTTATAAGTAAAAAGCGCAGACTGCGTGGTGTGGGTCTCAACCAGTTATAAGTGACTTGAAACACCTGTTGTGATTAAACAGAAACCCTTCTAGGGTTTGTAGTATTATTACACAGAAGTTGAATCTCGGGTAATTTTGTCGTAAGGAATGTTAATTTGTTTTGAATAATATGTTATCTTAGCTGTTTTAAATACCAGGGGACGTATGTTGTGTAGCTATGTAACATCAACGTAAGCCTAAAAAGTTTCTTCGAATTTGAAAGGAAAATATTAAGGCACTCAAAAATTCATGGTTTTAACAACTCATTCTCAACATATGAAAAAACACATTTAGCCTTCTCAACTAGGGTAATCATAGACAAAACGTCTTGGTTAATGTTTATGTCACAAAAATTAGGTAGAACCTGGATAACCCTTCAATTGGATAATTTGACCATCCCGATAACTCGATGCATTTGTTTCCCTGTCTAGTACAGTGTTATGTTCATAGGTTGGAAAAATATGGTTATACCACGTATGTTAAGAGGTAATTCTCCTTAGTCGACTATTATATAAACTTGAGGTTGAAAACTGAGGTCATATTGCATGCAAGGGCGGATTCAGGGGACTGTCAAAGAGTCAGCTAACCCCCCCTGTAACAAGATTTTTTCTTTTTTAGCAATCGCGATTTCTAATTGTTTTCATTTGACTGTTAAATGATGCCTTTTGATTTTTCCCCCGCCATCCTCTGCAGCACCACCGTCGACTGGCTCCTCTTAATGCTGTTCCTCTAGCTCCACTGTCTCCACGTTGCCTCCATAGATACCCTTCACACACGCGCGTATATACACACACACGCCTACATACATAGACACGCGCGCGCGTACACACAAACATAGCACTGCATACACAACATGTACACACATGCATACATACACATACACACACACGCATATACACATGCACACACACATGCATACATGCGCCTACACAAACACACACGCGCATACATACACACGCCTACATACACACACACGAACGCCTACACACACGCGCGCGCGCACACACACACAGCACTGCATACAAAACACGCACACACATGCATACTTACACATACACACACACACGAATACATACACATACACACACACGCATAGACACATGCACACATACACATGCGCCCACACAAACACACACTCGTGCGCCTACACAAACACACACACTCGTGATTGCAAGAAACATAATTTGAATTCAAGATGCCAAAAATTCAAATTATTATTTTTTTTTTTTTTTTTTGTTGTCTATTGTTAAACTTATCCAAAAAAATAGTACATGGAGTCAACAAATAACCTTACTTTGCTTGGTTCTGTAAAGTATTTCTTTTTAGCGAGTCATAATTCACAGGATTGACTGGGGTTCGTTAACCGAGCTGTTGCTATTTTGAGTTTTTTATTAATTTTCAAAAAAACAATCATATTTACTGAGCTTACCCTTTTTTTTTAGAGCACTCTTCAACCAAACTACATGTTTTGTGTGTGTGTGTGTGTGTGTGTGTGTGTGCTTTTTCCAATTCCAGTAGTCTCCAAAATCCGAGGTAATTGGGGTTGATGCCACCTCAGATTACTGAAAACTCGGATTATCCGGAAAAATCTTTTCCATTACAATTTTACACTATTTGGACTACAAAAGGGCGTACATATCTTTCAATTCCCAGTACAAAGTAAATAGGGAATATTGTAGGGATGAAGAGATTTCACCTATTTTTCCATTTTAATAACCGATAACTCTTATTTTCAAAAATGATTCAAGATGTCTACTAAACGTGTGAGCAACTAAAAAATCCAACTAGTCTACCCCCGAGTTCATTTCAATTAGTTTCGTTGAATTATTTCGACTCTAGTCAATTTAAAATTTCACGTCTCTTGAAGAGTACTGGCTAGGGACACAGCCGTTCCAATCGTTCTTTATGACTATTGTATAAGCTGTTAAAGAAGTTTTATAATAAGTAAAAAACATTAATTTGTTGATGACAGAAATCATCTTTAGCTATTAAAAATGTTCGTTACTAATAGGCGTACAAGAAAGGACCTAATGTAATGTACACACCAGATCGTTTTCTTTTACTCTAAAAATGTGTAAGGAATTAAATTGTAAGGAAAATTAGTAAGGAATATCGTTACTAAATTTTTTGCTGCCTTTTCTTTTAAGACATCTAAAAAGGGAATAGGCCAAAATATGTGTTTTTCCAAAATGTAGTTGCTCCATCAAAAAAACGGAGGGAAAAAAATCATTCCTACTAGCGAGGGAAAAAATCAAACTTTTTGATAGCTCGAATTAAACGGAACCTCGGACTTTTGAGACTCGGATTTTCGAGATTCTACTGTATTTCATAATTGTAATTTCATATAATCAAATTCCATACAACAAAATCCAGTCGAGACATAAATTTCAGTCCGTGCATGCTTTCTTCGGGAAAAGAGAAGTTTTTAACTAATGGTAAAAACAAGCAAGCGATGATTTTTCTTATAAGTGATTTATTGCGGAAACGAGGGTGTTCTGTTCTAAACATTGATGGTGGTGCTGATGAGAAAATTATTCTAGCTGCAGCATCCGCCTCTGCACATGTGCCTACCACGGTAATAAACAAAGACACTGTTTTGATGATTTTGCTTCTGTATCAAGCGAAGAATAATTGGTTCAAACTATATTACCGCAGCGATATGCGAGAATCAACTCCCGATCCTGTCTACGATATTCTGAACATGTTATCCTCCCTATAGGTCGCGAAAACTGCAACTTATTTATTTTTATATTGCTTACAGGCTGAATCTAGATTTTTTTTTTCAATCGAAAAAAAATCAGCGCTTGTCAAACCGATGAAAAATGCAGAGCTCCGTTCTTTTGCAAAGATTTTACCGTTGACTCTCATGCTCGCCTTCAGAAATTGCTGTCGCTGGGAGAAAAGCAATGCTTCAACTATTTCAATCTCAACCAGGAAACTTTGTGTGGGTATGTGTGTGTAGGTGTATTGGTGGTGGTGGTGGTGGTGGCGTGTGTGTGTAGGATACGGACGCAATCTGTAGACGGTTTTCGCCATAGGAGCAGCATCTGAAGGGGCCAGTCGATGGTGGTGCTGCAGAGGGAGGCGGGGGGAAAATAAAATCATAGGAACGCCATTCAAAGGCCAAATGAAAACAATAAGCAGTGTGGTTGCTCAAAAAAGAAGAAAAAAAAAAGAAAAGGGGGAAAAGAAGAAACAATAAAGTGCGGGGGGAGAAAAAAAAATCAAAACTGCTTACTAGAATATAAATAACTCTATTTTAAGTGCCACAACAGTAAATACCAAAAGAGTAAATTTTACTTAATCTTTTCATTTTCTCTTATTCGGAGTCCCCCCTCCCCTTTTTTCTTTCTTTCTATCTTTTTTTTTTCTTTCTTTCTTTCTTTTTTTTATGTCAGTATGTCGCCGGGTCCCCTCAAGGCCCGGGCTCCTAGTTTCCGACTAGGCTGACATGGCCTCTCTTTGGTCCTGTCTATGTCAAACAATGTTTTCACACTTAGAAAAAAAAACCCTAGCGATATCTCTGTCGAGACATATCCTGAATAAGGCAAAAATACACAATTTTCTTTCAAATTAGGTAAATCAGACCCCTAAAACTGTTTCAGAAAAAAAAAAGAAATGAATTTTGACATTTTGAATTCAAATTATGTTTTTCGCTATCACGTGTTTTTTTGCGTGTGTGCAAGCATGTGTGTGTGTATGTGTGGGTATGTGTGTATGTAGGTGTGTGTTTGTGTCTGTGTGCAGGCATGTGGTGTGTGTGTGTGGGTATGTCTGTGTGTATATGTGTATGTGTGTGTACGTGTGTGTGTGTATGTGTGTCTATGTTTGTGTGTATATGTGTATGTGTGTCTATGTCTGTGTGTATATGTGTGTATGTGTGTGTATATGTGTGTATGTGTGTGTGTATATGTGTGTAGGTGTGCATGTATACGTGTGTGTGTGTGTAGGATATGGACGCAACCTGGAGACGGTTTTCGCTAGAGGAGCAGCCTCGTGAGGCCGGCCGACGGTGGTGCTGCAGAGGGAGGCAGGGGGGGGGGAATAAAATCATAGGAATTCAAAACAGTCAAGTGAGAACAATAAGCAATCGCGTGATTGCTCAAAAACAGTTTTGCCGTATGATTCTACTTGACTTATTGATTGAAGACTTCTTTCGAAATTCGACTCATTTTCGATGACGATGACCGGATTTGGAATCTTTTGAGCTCATGGGGGAGCATTCTACACGGGTGCCGTAGTTGTCATAAGAGAAAATGCTCGTCTAAGAATTGAGGAATATTTTTTTCCAAACCCGATGCGGACCTGTTGATAAGAAAAAGAGTTGACATAACGCAATCCGCAAATTGAAATACGTCATATATTTATTATCAGGTATTTTTTTCTCTTTGTGAATAAATAATAACTTCCTTAATATTTCAGCAATCGTTATAAAAAATTATCAATCCAAAAAAAAAAAAAACCATCGCTATCGGAGGAAATTCAACAATTCACATTTTAACTGCTTTGCGACAAATAACCCTTAAACGGACATCTTTTTTAAGTTTTTATGCCAGTCAACTGGAATTTTTACTTCCTTTTACAAAAAAGGAAGTATTGTGATCGCGAAAAAAATTTCACTCAAAAATCGAGCTTAATTTTCATTTTGCTCACCCCCGAATGAACGTTGAGGTTTTTTTTTTTTTTTGACTCGACCACGCGTGGATAAGTGCCAAAGAACGTGTTGACACGTGAAATATTCATTTTGACTATTCCCGAGTTAATTACAACGAGTTTTCTCGCTACGTCTCTATGTGCGTATGTGCGTATGTATGTCGCATAACTCAAGAACGGTATGTCCTTGAAAGTTAAAATTTGGTACGTAGACTCCTAGTGGGGTCTGGTTGTGCACCTCCTCTTTTGGTTGCATTCGGGTGTTTCTAAAGGGGTCTTTTGCTCCTTTTTTTGGGGGGGGGGAATTATTGTTAATTTCGATGTAAATTCAAGTGGTGTTATAATTTGGCGGACACTTGGCGATATATCGCCAGTCTTTTGGTCGCCAAGTTTTGTCGCCAACTTGGTGATAAATTTGGCTTTTTTTTTTTGTTAAATCTGGTTTCAATTTGGCCACTGGTGGTGATATTTAGAGAGTAAACTATTGAATCGCATAAAAATTGCCAATAATAGGGAAATGACATTAAATTGGAGTAAAAGGAAGTCATGTGATGCACACATCAGCTCGTTTTAAATAAGATGCCAAGTCTATTGGCTATGAAGATTTGAAAGTTATAAATTGCTATCTTTCGTGCGTGCGAAGTGAGAAATTAATTGCTTCAACTGTTTACATTTTATCAGATTTTCGGAACTTTTATTTCACAAATTTTAACGTAATAATTCTCTTGTATGCTATCAAGTTTTTTGAAAGTTTTTAATCCAAGATAGAAAATTTTGCTTGTTATGAGCCAAAAACATGCAAACAAAATTGATATTTTTGAAAGAAATGCCTATATCTTCTTTATCTTTACTAATAATAAAGCTGAAAGTCTCTCTGTCCGGATCTCTGTCTGTCAGGATCTCTGTGACGCGCATAGCGCCTAGACCGTTCGGCCGATTTTCATGAAATTTGGCACAAAGTTAGTTTGTAGCATGGGGATTTGCACCTCGAACACAAGCCAATTGTGGGCACAAGCCAATTGGCGAGATACGAAATTATCATAACATGAAACCGTAACATGAGTACAAGCCAATTGGCGAGAAAATTCACCAAACATTATTTGTTAATATACAGGCGAACCAAAAGACCTTTTAATTTTTCAATTACGGGCAAATCCGTGCGGGTACCACTAGTCTTAAATATAACTGACACTTTCACGAAAAATCTATGAAATTACTGTACATAGTAAGTAAACTAATTGATGACTTTTGCAGCTTATTCCGAGCTATTTACGATACAGGAAAGGACAATAAAAAAAAAAAACGTGTTAGGTTTCTTAAATTTGTGGCTGGCTCCCCAAAATGCATGGGTGATACATCTCTTCTTAATAAAAGTTCATGTATCTTTGTATGTGTGTATTTATGTATCTGTCTATGTCATCGCTACTCCTGGTGAATGATATAAAACTGAGCATCGAACCAGGTGTCAATAGATTCGTAATTTCCTTGGCTACATGTTTAGCTATGTGGCATAGCTGTACGACTTCAATTAGTGGGAATATTAATTTGAAACAATTAAAACCTAACTTTTCTCCTCTGATTCTTCTTTCGGAATCACTTTTCCCCATAATTTTCCGACTCATTCTGGGAAATGGCCAGGAAGTGACCCATACAGACCGAAGGTTTTTCTTTTCTCAAGACCACGTTGATCTTGCGTCCATAATGGGGTTGTTTCCTTCTGTCAAAAGTAGTACTTTTTGTCACTGAAATTGATAGAATAAGCAAAAAAAAAAAAAAACATGGACACAGAAAATACTTTCATTTTCCAAACATTTCATTTTTTAACTAATTTTTTAAAATGTCCGATCTTTCAAACAAGGCGTGGTCTTGATGACGTCACAAATGATGCTCTTTGGCACATCTTTCCACTGCGTTTCCACGATATGATAACCAAGAAGCAATTTAAAGTTGCGCTCTACGCTTGCTATCAACCATATTGCTTCCAATACACGTGAGTAAAGATGCTAATTAAATATTTTGCTCTGTGAATGGCAACACAGAATGGCATTTCATCATTTGTGATGTCATCGGACAGAAGCATAAACATTGAAAACGCGCCGATTTAAGTATTTTTTTTTAAATTAAACTTAAACAAATTATTTAAAAAATGGTCTGATCCTATGTTTTTAAGCATGCTCTTTCAGAAAAAAAATACTTTCAAAATTTTGGAAACGACCCCATTGATCTCTTTTTTCTGCTTAAAGCAGAAGTTATAGAATAGTTCGAGGTCAATAGTTTAATTACAAGGTGCGTGGAACGGAATCGAATGATTCTAGAGTTGCAGCGCGAAATAAATAAATAAATAAATAAATAAAATAAAATGAAATAAATAAATAAATAAATAAAAAACAAATAAAAAATGCACTGCCTTTTTTAACGCTGCGCTAAAAATTAATACCCTTTTTTTTTATCCATGTACACACGCCGGCGATATGTTTTTTTGATGCGAAGATTTTTCCATCTTTTACTTTGAAGGAATTTAATTTATGCACCGAAAACGTCAATTAAATTTCTTTCGTAAAGCGATGCCAAAGGAAGTACAGCGCCTTCTGCGCTGTACGTTAGTACTTAAGAGGAAGAGTTGTACAGTGTACACCAACCCACCGCAGGTGGATTGCGCGAGCCGCCGTAGGCGGCAAGCCCGAGTCCGCGCCGCGAGCGGCAAATTTAGCTGCCTTGGTTGCCAGATTTTTTTTGTTGAAACTTATCACCCGAAGCATATTCTTTATGTGACAAAAGGGACAAAATAAATGCTCCCTTATTCCTCGAAAAATTCGTAAAAATGTGATTTTTTTCAAGTTTTGTTTTTCCGCATTTTCTTTTACTTCATAGTAGCAAAGCGAAAATATAGATGTTTGTTCTCAGAAGCGTCTTATTTTCGAAAGCGAAAAAAGAGGAAGTATTACGTTAATACGTCACATTTAAGCCGATACCTTTTTTTTTCTCTTGCAATTTGACCGGTCAGCGGTCAACAATCTGTAAAACTGTTTATATAAGGAACTGACACCGCGAGTGACCAACATTGCGAAAGCCACTCTCGTTTCTATAGAAACAGAAATGTCCCATGACATCACAATCAAGAATTGATCGCCCACGTTTACGTAGGAGTGAAATGACTCCTTAGAAACGGAATTCTTCGGAAAGCTTATTTAAATCTGCTCTTGTAACTTTTCTTGATGACAGTTTTGGGTTTAAATTTTTAGCGAAGGAGAAACTTATGGCGCATTCGTTGAAAGTTGAAGAATTCAAAAACATGGGTATTTGATGTCATAAATTCTTTATGTTCAAAAAACTATCTATTTGAGTGTTGATATATAACGCGCACGATAAACTGAATATCGCCTGAAACAATTAAGATCCTATGAAATTCAGTATTAATGGGGTGGTTTCCTTCAGTCAAAAGTACTACTTTAAGTCATTGAAATGGATAGAATGAGCAAAAATAAAAAATAACATGGACCCCAGCGTGGTCTTGATGACGTCACAAATGATGCACTTTGCCGCCTCTTTCTACTTCATTTCCACGTTATGATAACCAAGCAGCGAATTAAAATTGCGCTCTACGCTTGCTACCAACCATATCGTTGCCAATGCACGTGAGTAAAGATGCGAATTAAATGTTTTGTTCTGCGAATGGCAACACTGAATGGCATTTCATCATTTGTGATGTCACACGACAGAAGTGTAAACAATGAAAGCGCACCGATTTAAGTAATTTTTCAAAAATATTGAACTTAAATAAATTATTTGAAAAATGGTTAGATCCTATGTTTTTAAGCATGCCCTTTCAGAAAAAAATACTTTTAAAATTTTGGAAACGACCCCATTGACTTCATTGCCGAAAAAATTTACTTTTGTAACTTTTGATAGACGATGATTTTGACTTTACACAAGGGCGCCCGTATGCAAAATTTTAAGGGGGAGGCTCAGGTATTTTCCCCATGGTTTTGGAGGATATTTTCTCCATAGAAACCGATGTCAGTACCGGTTATTGTTATTAAAATTTGATATTTTAATAACTTATTCATTAATTGCTGCAGAAAAAATGTTTTTACATTTTTGCAAAGAAAAAAGTACTAAAAGCAAGGAAGTTCTAATTTCAAAGAAGGGCTTGAATCCCCACTTGCCCCCCCCCCATATGGGCGTTCTTGACTTTAAATGCAGGGGAATGTGGGGCAAAGTGAAACATTGGTGTGGGGCAAAGTCAACAAGGTGAAATGGTGAAATATTTACTCTGATTTTAGCGCCACTTATCTGATAATATTTTAACCATGTCGTAGCATCACATTTAGTCTATTCCGGTCAGAAAAAAAAAAAAAAATACCGCCGAAGATTAAAGCATATGAATGATAATACAGACAATTTTCACAAATTGATACGCATATCGTAATATTTTGTTGAAAGTCAAAGATTATTTTTGTAATTATAAAAGGATATAGTTCTTGTTATTAACATTTAAAATATTAATTGGTGTCTTCTAATATTCGGTGCAGTATTCATTTAGTTATTAAGCTCATTTGTATTTTAAACATTTTGTACAATTAGTCAAGTAGGGGAGAAGGGGGTTAGTGCGGACAAGGGGTTAGTGTGGACATCTGGAATAATTCTGTTATTTGTTTTTCAAAATTTCTCTGTTAATGTATGCATAATGACAACATCTACATGTACTTCCATGTGTAGGTTCATGACAACACGCTTGATACTTCAGTAGCAAATTACAAAAGGTTTTCATAGTGGAAAAGTAAATTTTTGGATTTTCTTTTAATTATTAGATTTCACTTTTTTAATTTATTATTTCAAGTAAAAGGAGATAATGTATTATAAATGAATGTATTAAATATATATTTTGATATTCATTTCTGCTGTGCATAGTTTAACACATTGACTGCGTCGTCGACAGCCTATATATGGACTCCCTGCGCTAAGCTAATTATTTGAAACAATTTGAAGGAAAACAGTTTTATTGGACTTTTCATGAATAATGTAGCATACAAAACTATATTCTATATATATATATTTTTTTTTCTAGAAATTTTCCGCACTGATATTTTTCAAAGCAAGGGACAACACATAAGGTAGGTTTGGAAGCACATGTTTTGCACTGATAACGCAATTCTTTTCGAATGTTCAGAGAATGGCAGACGACGCATTTTCTTACATATACTTACATATGTAAGACATATTCTTATGTTTGCTCATTTTACATTTTTATTTACTCACAGACTACAGCACAAAAAACTTGCGCGCTATCTCGTTTGATCGCGCGCACGCCTGTTTGCATCAGAAAATGTTTTCACAGCAAACGCAGTAGAGACGTGATCTTGTGTTCTTTTTTTGAACCTCGTATAAATGTTCGTCTATGCGCGGCAGAACAGCCAGGAAAGCCAATGGAACCCGCTGAAAAAAATATAGCAACGTGTTGGCTGGAGGACGAGTTATCTCGTCCCTAGCAGTCATTGTGTTAATTAATAATTAAACGGCTTAAAAGAAAACATTGCCCCATGGGGTCAGAGTGGACACACCGTGATGGGGCTACTGTGGACACATGGTAATGAGGCTTCTGCGAACTCATGCCCGCGCTAAACCCTTGCAGCTTTGAGAGAGAAAAAAAAAATAAGGAATTAAATATTATATACTAGCTGCGTTGCCCGGCTTTGCCCGGTCTACCTTGAAAATAAAAATTGTGTCAAGTGACGTATATTCAACAATCAGGAGTAAAAAATAAATAAAAAAAAACATCATCATTTCCCCTCCAAACAATGACGACAGATATTAAAATACTTTTAAGAAATTAAATCCAGAAAGATGGATTTAAAATGCGTAACCATGGAAACACAAAATAAAATAAGTTTAAAAATCAAAATGCGAAAGAAAATGGTTCACAATTTGAATGGAATCGAGAATTCTTAAATTTGATTTAAAAAGGCTTGTAACTTTTTTTCCTTTTGAGAAAAAAGCTTATTTTTTCGACCATAGGTCGAGTTAGATCTGGAGTAAAAAAGGTCGCTTTTTCCAATGGTGTGGGAAGAAAGCTGTGGGACAATTAATCCACTTTTTATTGATTTATTTAATGAAGAAAGTAGTGTCTAAATTTCAGCTAAGCCTAAAACAATTCGAGCTAAAAACGCAAATAACTCCCGCCGTAATAAAGTTAGAGCATTGAAACAAATTGCGTAGAACGCGGAAAATTCTACCCTTTCTAACGATATGTGATATTAATATGTGCAAGTAATTTTTCACCCCCACATTTGAGAACTTATGTGAAAATTGAACGTAAATTGGAATAGAAAAAGAACTTTTCATCGAATTTTATTCGAACTGGTCTGCAAACCTTTTCAGGACTTAAAGGAACAAACTGTTAAAATTTCAGCGCAATCGGCCGGGTAGTTCTCGAGTTTTGCGAGTTCAAACACACAGACGCTTTTTGGGGACTTCATTTTATACTATGTAGAGATTTTATGTTATTTGCTTGATTAGATTAATTTTGACAAGTATGCAATAAACTACAAAGGATTTCATGTCCCGTTTTTTTCATATTTTAGGTTTCATTTGCAAAATAAGATAGATTCTTGTAAAGTGATGAGTTCTTTTACAAAATGATTTTATTTATTTTTTCATCATATTACATTTTGGGATTTTATTCTTTACCAATTGCTTCATAAAATGATTTACTGAAAATGATAAAATGATGACATTTAGAAACGATTCTGTGTGTTTTTGCACTTTTTTAAGCCATTTTTTTACTAAATGAGTTTGCTTACTGAAAGGTGATAAATCAATTTACCAAGGAACTCTGTCATTTTCACACATTTTTTACCTTTTTTTTTATAATTCAAATTACCAATGACATAAGATTTAATGATTTTGTGTTGGTCAAGTTTATGAAAAAGAAAAAAAAATAGTATTTTTTGCAATATGTTGGAGGAGTGGAGGCTGTATACAAATCAACTGATTTCATTATGCATTTCTTTTGAGAAAAAGGTGAACAAAATAGTTCTTTGTAGCACAGAAAATTATTATTTTTCCATGATGGAAAATATCAGTCGCAAATATCGTAAAATGAAATTGCAGGGAAACTACCATCGCCAAATGTTGCTTGTACGGAATTTTTTTTACAAAAAACATTGTAAAAGAATTCCGAAAGGTTATTGATTATTTCCGTGGAATGTTGCGGGATTTCACGGGTTTTCACCTATTTCCCGTAAAATCAGTCTTTGGGAAAATTTTTTCTTAATTGCTACAAGTTGCACGAATGTAGACTCCTCAATGGTGTGAAAAATATTTTTAGCTACCAGTTTAAAGATTAACTGAGTTTATTTATTAAGTGTATCGTCTTTAGCTCGAGTGCGGCCCGTCCAGGTTGACTCGACTCTCGGAGAGCTTATCTCTCAGTGGGAGATTTCCATATTCTTCGGAAAAATTAAAGGAGGATTTCACGAAGGTTACTGAATTTTGCAAGTGATGTCATTGGCAGAAATTGGGCGCATGAGCTGCCCATTAATTTCCAGGAACGTTTCGGAGTTTTTTTTTACTGTGCTTCTTCTACTCTGCATCTCACATAACATTTAATGTTTATATATTTAAGAAGAGTGTAGAGCAGAAAAAAAATTCCCTTCTGCATTAAAATAGATCTTTTGCATCTAAGTAAAAGTAAATAGCTTTCAAACATTTTAATTTGCCTTTTAAATAGTTTCTTTATTTTTGAACAATTCATAGCTACGAATTAGTATCTTAAGCTTTTATAATTAATTAAAATATGCTTTGTTAAGGTTAACATTGGCTAAGGAATCTGCTATTTGGATTAAAACTTATTTATTTATGTTTTTAAATCCACTGTCTACATTGCTTAATTAGTATTCTAGTTTGTCCACACTAGCCCCATGACATGGGGCTAGTGTGGACAAAAACTACCTTTTTTGAAATTTTTTTTATTAAATAACTGTTTGGCCAAATGTTTTAATATATCCATTAAAATAAGCACAAAAGTGCAACTTATTGTGAAAAAAAATATATATCAAGTGCATGAAAAACAGTATTTAGTACACTTTTTTCCCAAAAAGTATCTTTTCATTTCTTCATTCTTGTTTCAGTATCCTTTCATTTCTTCATTCAACCTTTTATTTACTGATTCTTTTGACCGCAACTATTTTTTATAATAGAAAAGAAAATGTTTCACAGAAAAATCTTTTATTTTTCGCTTTGCCCCATGGGGGGAAAAAGGGTAAATTTTTGACTTTTTGTTTTAAAGGCACAAATTACCGGCCAAAAAAAAAAAAAAAAAAAATCTATTTCAATGCAAATTTTATTATATAATTCAATATTCTATCTTTTTGTTCTGTAATTTTGAAAACAAATTTCTAATTAGTTCTTCCAGTCATCTTAACTATTTCACATTGCCCCACATTCTCCTAATACATTTCATTCCGCTTTTGATTTTGACACATTTTAGGGGCATTTTCAAACAAAATGAGGGATTTTTACATGGAGTAAAGAAATGTACAAGAGAAGCCCCGTCTATGGTTAAAAGGAGATGAAATTAAAGCCGGATTTATGGGATATACAGCGGTGCAATGATGGGCGGGGTTATGATAACACTAGGTGTACCCGCACGGCTTTGCCCGTAGTTGAAAATTAAAAGGTCATTCGGTTCGCCTGTATATTTACAAATAATGGATGACGAATTTCTCGCAAATTGGCTATGTTCATTCGCTCTCCCATTCCACATCATGCTAATTTCGTAATTTACGCATCCATGTTATGATAGTTTTGCTCCGGAAAATGTTCTTAAAATGGAAATGGAATATTGTTTGCGCGATCTCATTTTAAATTAGCGTTCAGAAGGGTGCCACATTTTTTTCTCGGCTTTGACTAAATAAAATTTTGTTTTTGTTTGGAGGTAAAAATTTCCCTTTTTGATTATTATTTGGCGATTTATCTCCTTTCTTTTTTTTTTTTTTTTAAGGATTTTAGTAGCTTGCGTTTAATTTATTCAGGAATTTTTGATTTGTCGTTTACTTTCTTCAAGAATGATTATTTTGAGGGGAAATTTTACTTTCTTTGTCTAATTCAAGCCTGATTGTTGAACATGCGTCACTTGACATAACTTTTACTTTCGAGGTAGACCGTGCAAAGCCGGGCAATGCAGCTAGTAATAAATAAAATTAATAGTTTCTACTAGACACTCGCTTGTAAACAAAATTTTGAATTTTCAATTCTCTCTACCTTTATATACACAGTTCCTGAAAAACCCTCCATTTTTTAAATGCCTCTAAAACCTGTTAAACTCAAAAGTGGAAACTCTTCTGAATACTACATGGTATTGATCAGTAGTAAAAAGTTAAAATGTTTAAAATTGGCATTTTTGAGAAAAAAAAATCGTTATAATTTTTCTTTCAAAAGACTGGAAAGAAAAGTTTAACACATCTTTCAAAATTGTGCATATTTTTTTGAACAGAAAAATCTATATCTTTTATATAAAACTAGTGGTACCCGCATGGCTTTGCCCGTAATTGAAAAATTAAAAGGTTTTTGGTTTATATTTACAAATAATGTGTGGTGAATTTTCTCGCCAGTTGGCTTGTACCCATGTTACGGTTCCACATTATGATAATTTCCTAATTTACTCGTCCATCTTATGATATTTTTGTTCTTGAAATTGGAATAAAAAAAGAACCACATCGAATTTTCGAAAAATCGCTTCGAGGTGCTCAACCCATGCTATAAACTAACTTTGTGCCAAATTTCATGAAAATCGGCCGAACGGTCTAGACGCTAAGCGCGTCACAGAGATCCTGACAGAGATCCAGACAGAGATCTTGACAGACAGAGAGACTTTCAGCTTTATTATTAGTAAGTAAAGACAAACCACAACAAATATATTCAGTAAATTACCGCCCATTAGCCAGGGCTAAAGCAAAAATACGTGAAATACACCGCCAGCTCAGTCATTTCCAGCCGAGGACTGTAGTTTCGTGCTTATTAGCACTCATCAGCCCGGCATAGGAAAGGGACTGAGCTGGAGATGGAAAAACCACTTAAGGAAGCCAAGAGTGCGAAACAAACTGGTAGCTAATACAGAATTAGCAGACCAACAAATATATTGTATCGTTTTAAAGATATGATCTTTAAAGGTTTTTTCAGCAATCGCTGGTGAGCAATGATGCCTGGGGTGACATCTTTGACGGCCAGTTTTTTGGCCCAGGAATTCTTTTGGGCTAAACCAAAATACACGTATATCGAACTTTTTCATGAAACATATGTTGCATTCAAAAAATTCTGAGACCATAAAAAAAAAGGTATTTTTTTCTTGCCTGAATCGACATAGATGATGCCTTATATGTGCAGTGCTGAACTATATATCGAAAATCGGATCATTTGGACATCCCTTCTAAATTGTCAACATACTTCTACTACAACCAAACCGTCATTTCAATCTTTTCTTTACTAATAATAAAGCTGAATGTCTCTCTGTCTGTCAGGATCTCTGAGACCATTTGGCCGATTTTCATGAAATTTGGCATAAAGTTAGTTTGTAGCATGGGGGTGTGCACCTCGAAGCGATTTTTCAAAAATTCGATGTAATTCTTTTTCTATTCCAATTTTAAGAACAAAATTATCATAAGATAGACGAGTAAATTACGAAATTATCATAACGTGGAACCGTAACATGGGCACAAGCCATTTGGCGAGAAAATTCACCATACATTATTTGTAAATATACAGGCGAACCAAAAGACCTTTTAATTTTCTATTACGGGCAAAGCCGTGCGGGTACCACTAGTAACAAATAAGAGGCATCTTTTAATTTGGACTGCCGTAAGCATTTTACAGTAATACTAACTTTAGCGCTCTACACTTTTCTCGGGATTTACTGCAACAATATAGAGAAATGTAAAAAGAAAAAGTCCTAAAACCACCAATATAAATAATCAGTAAAAAAGTTATTCAAATTTATAATTTTTATTTCAATTGGAATTTGGAAAAAAGAAAAGAACGAATCCCAGTTTTGAGAAAAACGCTTCGAGCTGCATTAGGACCTGACCCACGGTACCTTGACAAAAACTTTAATCCACATTTAGACTTTTTCACTTGACCGAAAAATACATAAACTAAGTAAAAGCTAATGTAAAAGCTACTGAAAAAGACAAAATTTCAGATCTAATTGTATATTTCAGATTACTTTTCTCGTTTAATATTACTGTCTGACCACGGATTGTATGGAAAGACAAACATCTGTTTTACAGCCGGAAATGGACGAATCTATTATTTTTTTACCGATGTCAGCTTTTGCAGAAGCAGAGTCTCATTCAAATGAGTGGAATACGCTCATCAAATTTTTTTCTTCTCATTCAAATTCTCTTCTCATCAAATTTTTACTCTCATTTACCTCTCATTTCCTTATTCACATAGATTCGTCTTATCTGGACATTTGAAAATTCCATGCAATCCGTGGTTGGACAGCACTGATTTTTCAGAGTTTCGTACGAA
Source organism: Uloborus diversus (assembly GCF_026930045.1). Taxonomy (NCBI): domain Eukaryota; kingdom Metazoa; phylum Arthropoda; class Arachnida; order Araneae; family Uloboridae; genus Uloborus; species Uloborus diversus. Next base: position 11,481,550 of record NC_072734.1, read on the forward strand.
ACTGACTTTAGTAAATACCATTTCCTCAAACTAGGAATAAAAAACATTTTTCATAAAAAAATTCTTATGTTCGAAAACAGATTCAACTTTCTGCGAAACTAGTAAGAAAATGTGATACAGATTGTTAAAACAAACCCTTTTTCCAGAAGAAAACTATTTTTGTCTATTTTTGTTCTAAGAAAAGCAAGCTGGTACTGATAGACAACCTATCAGTTCGAATATCGATTATCAATTTATGTCACGCAAAATCAAGTCTCGCAGACTGCGCGAGTACGCTAGTCTGCTTTCTCTGCACGAATTATCTCTTGCCCAAGGTGTAGAGATAATTTCTGAGAATGCTCTTTCTCCTTTGGACTCAGAAACGAATTTCAAGTTTCAAGGTCCCTTTTTACAGATGAACAATTAATATGCTATATAATATTACGTAGGTTTTACGAAATAAGTTTACAGTTCGTAAGCGAGATTTTCTGTGGCGAGTTTGGGGACAGCGTTTTTCTTATAGAACTTTTAAATCGTAGATATAGGATGGAGGTGCACTATTCGAACAATAGAAGAGACTGGGGATACTTGATCCCCACTTTAGTTTTCAATTTTTTTTTCTCAGCTGCAAATTATCAGTTTTTTTTTTCTTTAATTGCATGAACAATTGTAATGGGATCGTTTCCAAAATTTTAAAAGTAGTTTTTTCTGAAAGAGCATGCTTAAAAACATAGGATCTGACCATTTTTTAAATAATTTATTTAAGTTTAATATTTTTAAAAAGTTACTTAAATCGTTGCGCTTTCATTGTTTACACTTCTCTCGTGTGACATCACAAATGATGAAATGCCGTTCAATGTTGCCATTCACAGAACAAAATATTTAATTCGCATCTTTACTCCCGTGTATTGGCAACGATATGATTGATAGCACGCGTAGAGCGCAATTTTAATTCGCTGCTTGATTGTCATAACGTGGAAGCGTGGTAGAAAGATGCGCCAAATTGCATCATTTGTGACGTCATAAAGACCACGCCTTGTTTGAAAAATCGGACATTTTAAAAAATTAATTTAAAAAAAACTGTTGGGAAAGTGAAAGTATTTTCTGGGTCCATGTAATTTTTTTTGCTCATTCTATCTATTTCAGTAACTAAAAGTAGTACTTTTGACTGAAGGAAAACACCATTG